>NC_050183.1:9213390-9304216 GCF_008315115.2 Sander lucioperca
TGTGAATGCATTCGCCTTGGTGGTTCGCCCTCCAACTGAACAGGAGAACTTGTTGTTCAGCTTCCAACTGGCTGGAGACGAAATGGTTAAAAGCGCCTTGTTGCGAACACTTTGCCGCCATGTCGCCAACACCATCTGCAGGGCTGATGCGGTGAGAAGCCACACACACACATACACATACACATACACACACTAATAAAGGCTAGTGTCCTCTGACAAAATTAACATTGACACTGCAAGCCAAGGCATTCATTCCTTTTGACAACTTTAAATAGTAGCTAAGTTAGCTATTGACACCCTAGGCAGACAGGAAGACCAACCCGTGCTAACTGACGTAAAACGTGTCACTAACTAAGCTGCATTTGAATTTAGGGTGGGAAAGTCGCACCAGGCACTCAGATTGTATTACTTGGCAAAGCAGCCCATGCAAACGCTTTCACCAGTGGGTCATACGCTCAATCACCATAGATAGATGATAGATAGGAACTTAACAGACAATTAACTAGATCGAAATCTTACAGACTACAACTACAATTCACAATTTACAAGTAGTATGAACTAGTAACTTTGTAAAAACAAAACATTCAAATTAAAAAGGAATCAAAAATCTTTATAAATGTTAAGTGCAAATATGATTTTAAATTCCAATATATAAGCTGACACAGAAATATAGAATTTAAAACATAATTAACACGTAACTTGGTAAAAACATAACATTCAAACTAAATAGGAATCACATCATTCTGTGTGAACTTAGTGACATCACATTGGTGCAAATTAAATATTCAAATAGGTATTTAAATTCCAATAAAAACAATTAAAGCTGCAAGCAGCGTTGGACGGGCACTTTGGGGTTACTGGCTGACGCCGCTCCTTGCGGCCCTGCATTTGCACTCAGATTGCACTCAGACACTGCAAATTGTCACCAATGAAAAGGGAACTCCCTGCTGAGTTCAATGATATCTCACACAAGACTCTACATCGTACAGTTCTTTAGCCTTGAAAGGGAGCGTGGCTAAATCATAGGGGGCGGGTCAAATCATGACCAATGAAAATGGAACTCTCTGCGGAGTTCAGTGATACCTCACGCAAGATTCTACCTTTAAATGGTTCAAAAGCCATAAAAGGGGCGTGGCCTGAGTACATGGGCGTGGTTAAAGTATAGGGGGCGGCTCAGTATCATATGTAGACCAGACATAAGTTTCATGTAAATCGGATGATGTTTGTCATATAAGGCGGATTTCTTGTTGCCAGCAGGGGACACTATAACCAAAAGTCCTTTACTTAGAGGAAGTTGGTCCTCTATAACTTTCCCTATTAAAACTCTTTTAATAACTTTTCATCTTTAACGTCTTAAGATGGCACAGACCAAATTTGAAGTTGATCGGATAAAATCTTTAGGAGGAGTTCGTTAAAGTACAACATGTGGAAATGGCCAAAAAAACAACTTTAAATTCAAAATGGCGGATTTCTTGTTGGGTTTAGGGTATTACTCCAATGAGCTTTTTTGTACATCTTGACATGATACATATGCGTACTAGATTTCGTGAGTCTACATCAAACGTACTGCAGGGGCTGGTTGTTAGGGGGCACTAGCGAGCCATTTTTGTGCGCCTATTCCCGAAACCCTTAAAATACGTAAATTCTCACCAGGCTTGATGCGACTACCAATTTTGGTGAGTTTTTGAGTATGTTAAGCCCCTCAAAAAGGCGATTCATTTGCCGGATAAAGAAGAATTCTTTCAGTTTCAATAGGGCCTTCGCCGCTGTGGGCGCTCGGGCCCTAATGAAGCAGCATAAACTGAAAAATATAGAAAATAAATCACAATTAACGCTGCAAGCAGCATTGGACGGGCCCTCGCACCGCCTTGCGCGTTGGGGTTACTGGTGGATGCCGCTCCACGCGGCCATGCATTTGCGCAACTGTCGGACACAGCGTGCACGGTGGAGTGTGCACCGTTTGAGATGTTGTATTGCAAATGTTGTACCTAGTGTAGGGGGGCGGGCAAACCTTCATCAATGAAAAAGGAACTCTGCTGAGTTCAATGATACCTCACACAAGAGTCTACGATTAACAGGTCACTAGTTATGAAAGAGGGCGTTGCTTAACCATAGTGGGTGTGCCAAACCACGACCAATGAAAGGAACTCTCTGCAGAGTTCAATGATACCTCACACAAGACTGTACCTTAAACACTTCAAAAGTTATGAAAGGTGGCGTGGCCTGAGTAAGTGGGCTGGTTAAAGTATAGGGGGCGGCTCAGTATAGTATATACATATAGTATATATAGTACATGTAGACCACACATAAGTTTCATGTAAATCGGATGATGTTTGTCATATAAGGCTGATTTCCTGAAAAGGTTGCTTTTAATAACTTCTCATCTTTAAGGTGTTGAGATGGCACACACCAAATTTGAAGTCCATCGGATAAAATCTCTTGGAGAAGATCGTTTAAGTATAGCACCTTGACTTTTAGGACTACTTCCTGTTGCCACTAGGGGGTGCTATAACTTTGAGTCAATATCGGCCTGTAGATATCCTCAGAGTTGGACTCTTATGAATCCTGAAGAGTTTCGAGCCAATTGGTCAATGTACTCAAGTTACACCCACTTCCTGTTTCGATGGCCCCCTACAGGAAGTTGGTCCTCTGTAACTTGCGCATTTTTTGCGCTATTACAATTCTTTTAATAACTTTTCATCTTTAAGGGCTTAATATGGCCAGACCAAATTTGAAGTCGATCGGATGAAATCTCTAAAGTATGACGGGGAAATGGCCAAAATCGCACGAATTTCGAACATTCAATTCAAAATGGCGGACTTCCTCTTGCATTAAGGGTATGGCTCCGATGAGCTTTTTTGTACGTCTTGACATGCTACATATGTGTACCACGTTTCGTTAGTCTACGTTAATCGTACTGCAGGGGCTCAATTTTGTAAGTTTTGTAGGGGGCGCTAGCGAGCCATTTTTGTGCGCCTATTCCCGAAACCCTTAAAATACGTGCATTTTTACCAGGCTTGATGCGATCGCCAACTTTGATGAGTTTTTGAGTATGTTAAGCCCCTCAAAAAGGCGATTCATTTGCCGGAAGAAGGAAAGGAAGAATTCCTTCAGTTTCAATAGGGCCTTCGCCGCTGTCGGAGCTCGGGCCGTAATTAAGACACAAGTATTACAAACAAGAGAAAGGAAGAGCCACACAGTCCTTTTTCTTTCTAACTAACAGATGACACAGTGTCTTGTTGCTCAGAATGCTCACTTAAAGGACAAATCCGGCGCAATTTTTTTTTCATGCTAATCAAATGTGACCAGTTTTATCGCAAACCGCTAATTACCTTATAACGCTAGTCGTCGGGGCACAGGTAAAGTAAAAAGAAATCGCTATTTCTATACCACTAACAAGGCTCAAAATAGCACCACGCTTCCACGGTAGCATATTGAGGGTCCCTACGTGTAAACCGAAGCATTGAGAACTTTGTAAGTGTACAGGCAGTTTATTAAAAAGATAGTTTAGAAAGACAGTACCGTTCACCTATACAGGCGGGCGCCATCTTGGGAAAACAGTCATGACCAGTCGATCGACGAACGCCGTGACTTCACCGTCACTTGAAATCTCCCATGTTCCGTGGTTTCCCAGTGGGTCGATAGGAATTACATTTGTGAAATGTAATTACATGGAAATGCATGAATTATATCTGTTTATTAAAATATATGGATGTCTAACTACTAGAGCTGGGCAATATATCGATATTGTAATATGACATAAGTGTTGTCTTTTACTGGTTTTAAAGGCTGCATTACAGTAAAGTTATGTACTTTTCTGAACTTACCCACTTAGTCATTATATCCACATTACTGATGATTATTTTTTTAAATCTCATTGCGTAAATATTTTGTGAAAGCACCAATAATCAACACTACAATTTCGTTGCGGTATCGATATCGAGGTATTTGGTCAAAAATATCGTGATATTTGATTTTCTCCAAATCGCCCAGCCCTACTAATTACGGCGTTCGACTGGTCGGACTGTTTTCCCAAGATGGCGCCCGCCTGTATATGTGAAAGGTTCTGTCTTTCTAAACTATCTTTTTAATAAACTGTCTGTGCACTTAGAAAGTTCTCAATGCTTCGGTTTACATGTAGGGACCCTCATTATGCTACCGTGGAAGTGTGGTGCTATTTTGAGCCTTGTTAGTGGTATAGAAATAGCAATTTCTTTTTACTTTACCTGTGCCCCGACAACTAGTGTTATAAGGTTATTAGCGGTTTGCGATAACACTGGTCACATTTGATTAGCATGAAAACAAATCCCAGAGAACGGTTGCACTTGGTACACATGTGTTATTAACCCCTAGGTTCATTTTGCGCCGGATTTGTCTTTTAAGTAGCAAGTACAGGTTCTTTTCATGAAACAAGCATTTCTGCTCTTTCGACTGTTCGTTCAGTTCCTCTTTTCATCCAGAATGTTGGAGACAGTGCTGAACAGTCTCTCACTTTCCACACTAGTACAGGGGGCACAGAGGAATTTGGAGGGAGTGGCAGCAAGGTCAGGAAAATCAAAGTCTGTTGACTCCACAGTACTGGATGGGGTTGTCTGAGCAAGGACATTGTTTGCTCTGCCAGATATGCCTGCACTTTTACTAGAGAGCTTGAGCTGGTTGCAGCACTAGGATTCTCATGCTGCTCTTGCTTTTTGTGCTTCTGCTTGATGCTGCTGCCACTTCCACATAAGGGGCCTTCATCTAATTCTCCTGCTATGGTCTTCTTGGGTCAGTGCATCTTTTGCACGCTTGTCAGCATCTGCGCTTGTAAAGTATACTGAACAAAATTATAAACGCAACACTTTTGTTTTCCTCGGATAAACATAAAAAAAAAAAAGTATATATATTTCTTGAAGCTGCACTTTCATATGGCTCTTTGTAGTTTTGCTTATTTAAAGCTAATGTACTTGCACTTACTGCTTGTTGTCTGGAACTTAAACTTAAAGTTACATCAGACACACGTCGGAGCTTCAAATATCTGTGGTGAAGCTTATTGCTGGTACATCTTTGTCTCCAACTTTAGCGGCAGTCGGTCTGTGGCTGGAAATCGGGAAAAGGACGGGAAATAGTTTTAACATGACTTTAAAATCGACATCCACCGAGCCAAAGTGCTTATGTTAACATTAGTTAGCTAGTTCATTCTTGTTTCCTAACTGCGTCGCGAGTTATAGGAGCTTATCTGGGAGCTTCATGGAGACAGCTAAAGTTTATGTTAGCTGCCCTCCAGCTGTCAGAGTTAGCTTTGACTTCATATATTACCTTCTAGTAGCTGTATTCTCAGTAACGTGACAATCTGCAAGAAACAGGTTGCTTATAAATCACTGAAATAGTAGTGACAGCACCGTTTGGCTTAGTTATTAATGCCGTTAGTATCATAGCTAACACTATTGTTACTTAGCTAGCTAGTTTATGACAAATCGTTTCAGGTGTGCTTTCTAACATTGTGCTAACTGAGCACCGTTAGCCTTTACAACAGAGCCGCTTCACTACACTTGTTAGATAATGTTTAAAGGGATATTTCACCGTTGAAAAGATGAATATATCTTTAAATTTGGTCACTTATGTAGTAGAAATGTGAAATCTTTTTTAGAAATTGGTGCCTTCTAGGCCGAGAAAAGTCAGAAAATGTGTTTTTGGCTCATGTGGATGAAAGACACCAAATCCCAGAATGCACTTGCTTTAGAGAGAAGACACACCAGCCCGATAATCTGTTCAGTGTGTCCCGTGCCGTCGGCCGTCCGAGGAGCCGTCGGCCTTCATTTTGGCTGACCCAACATGTTCAGTCGGGACTCACCCGGAAATGGCGAGCAGATGAGCCTCTCAAAATCTGACAAAAATCTTTTAAACTGACCTTTGTCAATCTGAAATGAAGACAGATTCAGAAACTGCACGGCCTATTTCTCGCTTAAAATGTTTTCAGAAACACGTTTCGGTGAACTATTTTAGTACAATATGTGATCGTATTCTGAACAAGCCGCCATGACAGTCTGGCTGTGAATTTCTGGAGAAAAAAGAACCACGTGATGCGTTCGTCCAATCAGCTGCCGGTTTTCATTTTCTGGTAAATAATCAGACTGTTAATGGAAACAATACAGAGCAGCGCCGCCTGCTGCTATGGAGACGTATTACGTTTCGCGCATGCGCAGAGCCCTTAGAGTCCACTCCCAAGTCACGCCTACCGTTTACAGACAGACAGACAGTGAGACAGTCAACTCAAGTTTGTTTTATTGTCATTTCAACCATAGACACGAAACGTTTCACCGTGGCTCAAGTGATGTTACACATTTAAAATATATAAAAACGACATTATATAAAAACGACATATGAAACAGGCTACATGTAGTGCACACACATTATAGGCTCCGTAAAGTTCAGCTAACACATACTAGCATTAGCGCTTGGTGGGCTGTAAACACAGAGTATAAACACAGCCGTAAATTTGCGTGGAATGTAGAATGGTCGGCATTTAACAGTCACAAACTCCACCAGCAGTTAGTTGGATACAAGCACCCCATTTCTGCACCTATCCGTGTTAACACAGCCCACCTCCACTAGTTTTACCCGGCGACAGAGCAGCAGGCCTGGTAGCTGGATAGTCCGGTACACTGTTGTTCAGCCATGTTTCCACAACAACAAAAACAGCAGTCTCTGAACTCACGTTGGGAGTTTCATTGAAGTTGGATGTAGTCCAGTTTGTTGTTTAATGAGTGGACACTTGCAAGCAGGATTGATGGAACAGGTGGCCGGATAGCGCTAGCTTTCCACCTAGCTCTCCTCGAACTCCTGCACACCGCTGTCGAGGTCCCTTTCCCCGGCTAGGGCATCGGGCGACACCACAGGCTGAGGTGCTGGTCTCCGTAGCAGGCGAAGCTCACGTAGTGTGTCGAGTATTCCGTCTGTAATAAAGTGTCCTGTATATTCTCCGATCTGTACCAACCTCGGGGAAGACCCAGGACTAGGTGGAGGGATTTGGAGGGATTATATCTCCAACCTGGCCTGGGAACGCCTCGGGATCCCCCAGTCAGAGCTGGTTAATGTGGCTCGGGAAAGGGAAGTTTGGGGTCGCCTGCTGGAGCTGCTCCCCCCGCGACCCGATACCGGATAAGCGGACGAAGATGGATGGATGGATGGATGGATGTACCAATGTATCCCGGTGGTACACATGTGCGGTAGTTTGAATGCACATAATTGTTGTAAACGTTTTCTGCTGAAGAGAGGGAGCCAGTTTAGCGAAGCTTCAAGATGGCTGACACTCGTTTTGCTTCGGCAAGCTTCGGGTAAAGATGACGGGTTGAAAACATGCGGAAGTAGCGCCTACTACTGACTGTAGTCCATTGCCTCTGGGCAAAAAATCTTCCGATGACGCAAAAAATCGTCATTTTCCGTCATCGGAAGATTTTTTCCAGACCCACAATACAGAGATCTCTCGTCTCAGGGGACATAAGGGAGGGAAGCACGGTCATTCGAAAATACTACCATGTTTCTACTAGGGGTGGAACGATACATGGGCGTCTCGGTTCGGTACATGAATTTACACGGAGAATACACGGTATAAAAATAAATAAAACTTGCGTGCAAATGAATTAATGTAATGTGGAACTACTGTTACATATGCGTTTCTTAGGGACACCTAATCTGTAGCCCCGCCTTAGCTCTGAAGCTCCCAAGCTCCGCCTACATGTCGGTCCAGTGAGTCCACGCGAAGCAAGCTAGTCCCTTCCATATACAACCAAACACGGATGTACTGTAGCAGTATCCCTTCCAGCCTCGACTACAAATGGCTTCCAGGCCCATTTGCTTCACTGTTTGCTCCGCTTTTAGCTCCGCCGTTAGCTGTTAGCTCCGCCGTTCGCTTCGCTGTTTGCTGCTAGCTCCGCTGTTGGCGTGTAAAGCTAACGCCACAATTCGCCAACTGCTCTGTGTAACCGAAGCTGCTCTTTTAACAACCCTGCTCTGTGCATTCACATATGAGAGCAGCGCTTATCTCCCATACCACGCTACTAGCTGATTGTCTTATTTTGTTTACAAGTTCCAGATGGAGTCTGGAGATGATGTGGGGTAGCCTACTTATTGTTTACTGTTTAAATCTTACTTTATACGCTTCAGGCTGTTGCAGCTAGCTCAGGGGAGATACTGGATGACACTAGGTGGTACAGCCTGAGACATGCACAATAAAAAAAAATTGCCTTCTGCATTTTTGTCATGCTTTTCCCTCCATTGTACCGAACCGTGATGTCTGAACCGAGGTATGAACCGAACCGTGACTTCAGTGTACCGTTCCACCCCTAGTTTCTACTGATACAAAGCTTAATGCTAAATCGGTGAAGTATCCCTTTAATTACAGAGTTCTCTGTTGATTTGTGTTTGTCGATGTTGTGTGTGCTCGTGGTGGGAAATGAATGTAAACAAAGTTGCGTGCAATGCGCCATGACGTAGGTCCCCTTCAAGTCCAGGCTAATGTTAGAAGTCCCTCTAGTAGACCGAATGTGTAACAAAACTACTAAAACCGCAACTAGTGAGATTTTACCAGACTAAATGAGGCAGGTGTGAATGCCTACCCAAAGAATGTTTCTGTGATGACAAACTGTACCATGGTTCCAAGTGTTTGATCAGGCGGCAGAATCCCTCTGTTACGACAGCTCATCCAGAACAATGAATTTTAGCACATTTTCTGGGTTTTTTTGTGCTATTTTTGGGAAGTTTATCCCATCTTTGCAATGCATCTGACAATTTCAACCGCAGTGTTTCCTCTATAACTGTACGGGCACAACATTTTTATGCCAAAATGGCGCAAAATATCAGTTGTGTTTACCCTAAATTTATTGAGCGTCATACTGCTGTTCTGCAGAAAAAGGTCGACCATGGCCATGTCTAGCTTTGACTTAAGCTTTTGCTGTGTGGCTCATTTTGGCAGCCACCAGGTTAAGACAGGATGCGGAAGCACCCCACAGCGCTGCCCGCTTCCCTTCTGTGCCCACGTTTACCATATGCGTATAAATATGATGTTAGCGAATTGGGCTCTTCAGACAGTGGCTCAGAGCTCCATGTTTTGCTCGCAATCTATTTTCTGGTTTATTTTCTCTGTGAGGTGCGAGTTAATCTGGCAAGAAAACACTGATCATTTATTTTAAACAATATAAATATTGATTTAAATGGATTCTGATTCTTTTAGAATTAATCAGAATTGTGATTTGGATTTTTCAATTTGACACCAAATCATCCGCCATCGTCCTGTCGGTCTCAGGTCAGGTGAAATCTGACTCCTGCTACTCTGTGCTGCAGGGCTGCAGCTGTACAGCAAAGCATAATGTTTTGAATAAATGAATGTCACACTTCTTTATTATATTGAGTTTGAGATTGTATTGTTTTTGTCTTGTAATCAGGAGGACCTGATTCAGTGTACAGACCCAAACTCCCTACAGGTCAACACCAAGGATATGGACAGCACCCTAAGCAAAGCCTCCAGGGCCATCAAGAAGACTTCTAAAAAGGTAAAGGCAGCCTTCCGAACTGCACCTTTGCTCAACATGTATGATGTTATCATGAGTCATCCCTAGAAGCCAAGCATTATTTACAGGGCTTAAAGTATTCCGGCGTGCGGCCTTGAGGGAAAAAAAAAAGAAACTGGGAACTTGCATGCGGTTTATTATTTTCGAGGCAATTGATTTCACCTACCAATCATATGAGAGGAACGCAGCTCTAACTAACGCAGGGCTTAAGTAATCGGGCCTGGTGCCCAATTTCTGGCATATGACTATTTTAGAAAAATAAATAAATTAAAAAGTCCACATGGGATCTGTTTTTGATGCGCTGGATTTAACCAATCATCGAACTTCCACCTACTAATGAAACGAGTTCTAGCCAATCAGATGCAAAGTAGGGCGGGTCTTTGCCGAAATGCGAGAGTGCGGTGCCGGTGTGGTAACGCGGCTAAAAAAAATGGAGGCAAAGTTTATCAAACTTGGAGCACGTAGATACAGCGTAAGTTGAGAAAGGAGTTAAAAACAAATGGCGCTGGGCATGAATAGAGGACAAGAGGAAACGAGTGGAGAAGTGGGAAGCCATTTTAGCACTTGGTGCCTCAAATTGAGGGAGCCGGGTGCTTGCTTCTGCAGCGCATGTTCAAGGAAGATACTGCACGGCAGCAGCGGTAAGAAAGTTCTTACTAGTCACAAAGCTTCGGTCCGTGCACTCTGTCATGCAAGTACGTTACCGGCAACAACGGCCACCGCTGCGACTGCGCCTTCACTGACCGAGCGTGTTTGTGATACAAACAATACGTGTGTGCACGTTCATAGCGGAACACGATTTGTCATTAACGATGGCCACTGTGTAAGAGCTATCTGAAGCCCAAACTGCCTTGACAAAGCTGTCTGTTTGTAATCAGCATGGCAGGTATTTAAACATAACGGCCTTGTCCCAGAGTTTAGACGTCTAGTTATATGAAAAGCTATACAATGCGACGTTTTTAATAATGTTGAAGCAAACAATGTACATGAAGCAACTAATATCAACATGGACAAAATCATGAATGTACTAATTCGCTTTTTTGATGATGACCTGGCCAAAGTAACAACACATCTAGAAAGTTTTGTTTTCACAATGATTCATTGTAGGATTATGATATTATTGCAATATGTAAATCTACATTGATTCTTAATTTAACATATGGTTGGAAGAAGTAAAAATTGATCCAAAACGTTTTAGTTCTTAAACATTATGACTTTTATTATTAATAGTAAAGTGTAATGTAAGAAGGACTTTAACTTAATGAGTGAATATTGAAATATTACACTGTGACAATAAGATAAGAGTGACATGACACTGTCATGACAGTCATGACACATTAACCCTAACTCTAACCGTAACCCTAACTTGTCATGACAAAAACCGAATGACACTTACTAAAAGAAGCGTTGTGTCATGAACGTTTATGACTTGTTTATAATGTTTATGACATGTTCATGACAGTGTCATGTCACTCTTATGTAGATACCTTCAAGTAAAGTGTAACCCATTTAAAATATATAAAAGCAGCTAAAATAGAATAAGACCGGTATGAAATACAAGAATAAAGGTTACATTGCAGTATAAGAAATTAACAATTATTTAAAGAAAGGCAGCATCAAAAAGAAAAGTCTTCAGCCTTGATTTAAAGAACAGAGTTGCAGTGGAGCTGCAGTTTTCTGGGAGTTTGTTCAAGATATGTGGTGCATAGTGTCAGCTCTTTGGTAAGACTGTGATTGCATTCCTGATTTTTATAATACTGCTGTGGTGAAAAACATCCAACAGTTTTTCTTAATTACTCAATCATTGCAGACCACAGATTTAAAATTGAGCAATAAACTGGAATTGTTCAAATGGTTATCTGATAACATGGAAAGAGACAAAAAAAAGTGTTATCTACAAATACTCAAAAGAAAGTGGCTAAAAAATACAATTCAATACAAAATAAAATGCTAAGATTCTGTCTTTATGTGTTTGTGCCAGGTGACAAGGGCGTTCTCTTTTACTAAGACCCCAAAACGTGTGATCCAGAGGGCATTCATGGCCAACAGTACTCCAGATGAGAAAAACCAGAGGCTGAGTTGTGAAAACCGCATTGGCAGCAGCTCCACATTGGCTGTAAGTGTTTTTGTTAATATACACACAAAAGTGGACATGATGCTCTCTCATATCCATGTTTTTTATGATTCAAACACCAATATCTGTGTTTTGGTTTACTTACTTCATAAGATTTTTGAATTTAAAGTGTGTGTGTGTAATGTGTCTACTTTGTCTTTTTTCTATGAACACACAATTAACACTTAACTGGCTGTTGGATGTCTCTGTCCTTGATTTCTTTTCTAACAGCTTTCAGTCAGTTTTAGTAGTTTCAATCTTGCCTAATTAAAAAGAAGAAGAAAAAATCAAATTACAACATTATTCACACCATTCCACCACCTTTCTCCACAGCACTTTGGAGATAGGTCTGGCAATGCAAGACTAGTAAGGCTTGTAATGGGGCACTAAGCCGTTAAAGGCAGCGCTTCTGACTTGGACCAATTTACCCTATAACCTGAAAATTTTGAGAAACAGTCAATGATCCCGAGTAGACAGGGTATTGATCTGCTAGGTTCGGACACAAAAAGTAATATATCATCCACATAAAGCATACGTTTGTGCACTACCCTTCCTGCCATAACACCTGGGAAGTTAGTCTTCCCCCTTATGGCTGTTGCCAAAGGCTCTATGGCTAAACAAAACAACAAAGGAGAAAAAGGTGAGCCATGTCTTGTTCCCCTTCCAAGAGCACATTTCTTTGAAATTAACCCGTTAGGTTGCACCGCAGCCTCTGGGTGCTTACACAGCACCTTATCCACTTCATAAAAATGCTGCCAAAGCCATACATTTCCAAAATGTTGAACATATAGGCATCGAGGGAAATAGCAGCTATTGGTGATTGTCTATCAGCTACAGACGCCATAAATGTGTTCCAAATTATTATGCAAATTATATTTCACACTGATTTTTCTAAATGGTCGATGCAAATTATATTATATATATATATATATATATATATATATATATATATATATATATATATATAATAATTTTCAAGTCACCAACTGTTAGGGTATAAGTCAAATTTCATTGAACAAACTCTAAATGCAATGTTCCAAATTATTATGCACAACAGAGTTTCAAAACATTTTATAGGTTGTAAAGAACTGAAAATTGTCATTTGCTGAATTTGCAGCATTAGGAGGTCATATTTACTGAATTCAAAAGCTATTTCAATCAAACACATCTTAAAGGACAATTCCGGTGCAAAACGAACCTAGGGGTTAATAACGGATGTGTACCCACTCTGTCGTTCTCTGGGACATGTTTTCATGCTAATTGATTGTGTTTGTAGCTTGAACGAAGCTAGCGCGGACCGCTGGTTAGCTTACAACGCCAGTAATCGAGGCACAGGGAAAGTAAAAACAAATTGTAATTTATACCACTAAAAAGGCTCAAAATATCACCAAACTTCAACGGTAGCATAGTGAGGGTCCCTACATGTTAACCGAAGCATTGAGAACTTTGTAAGTGTACCGACAGTTTCTTGAACGAAGAGCTGCGGGAGCTCCGTGAAAGGGCTACGAGAGAGAGAGAGAGCTATGCCGCAACAGAGCCTCGTACTTCGGGAAACCTGTCATGACTTACAGCTGGCGATGCCAACTAAAATCAAAAGCAATTTGCACAATATATCTGAAATAATTGCACCGATGTAAAACATAACTTGTCTAGTTTACTTACTCAGTGGATAATTGTCCATCTTGTCCCTCCGGTCTGGGTCGCCTTCTCCAATTTATTTTCGGGACATGGAAAAAAGTTTCACTGTTCATCAGAAAGGGGGAATCTTCAGACTGTACAAAAGACTGCGTCTCTTGGGTGTTGCGACGCAACAGGTCCCACTCCATGCAACACAGATACTCCTGTTCGGTGGCCATAGCTTCACAATGTCCACAGGTACACCACCCATTTCCCGAAGTATGAGTATGACACTTACAAAGTTCTCAATGCTTCGATTAACATGTAGGGACCCTCACTATGCTACCGTTGAAGTTTGGTGATATTTTGAGCCTTTTTAGTGGTATAAATAGCGATTTGTTTTTACTCTCCCTGTGCCCCGAATACTAGCGTTGTAAGTTAACCAGCGGTCCGCGCTAGCTTCGTTCAAGCTACAAACACAATCAATTAGCATGAAAACATGTCCCAGAGAACGACAGAGTGGGTACACATCTGTTATTAACCCCTAGGTTCGTTTTGCGCCGGAATTGTCCTTTAACAGGGCAAGTTACTTGTTAACATAGGACCCCTTCTGAGAAGATGAGTTTTCTACCAAGGCACGGTTCTTCTTTTTGTACCATGGAAGAAAGTGGTTAGTCAGAAACTCTACATACTTTGCCGAGGTCATTTTCACACCTTCAGGGACCCTAAAGGGGCCTACCAGCTCTCTCCCCATGATTCCGAACCAAAACATGACTCCGCCACCTCCTTGCTGACGTCGCAGCCTTATTGGGACATGGTGGCCATCCACTACTCCATCCATCTGGACCATTCAGGGTTACACGGCTTTCATCAGTAAACAAGACTGTTTGAAAGTTAGTCTTCATGTATTTCTGGGCCCACTGCAACCATTTGTGATTGTGAGCATTGGTTAGGGGTGGCAGAATAGTAGGTTTATGCACAACTGCAAGCCTCTGGAGGATCCTACACCTTGAGGTACACGGGACCAGCAGCTTCAAATACCTGTTTGCTGCTTTGCAATGGCATTTTAGCAGCTGCTCTCTTAATCCGATGAATTTGTCTAGCAGAAACCTTCCTCATTATGCCTTTAACTGCACGGACCCGTGTGTGCTCTGAATCAGCCACAAATCTCTTCATGTAATTTGCCCTGTTAAGATGTGTTTGACTGAAATAGCTTTTCATCTCAGTAAATATGACCTCCTAATGCTGCAAATTCAGCAAATGAACATTTTCAGTTCTTTACAACCTATAAAATGTTTTGAAACTCTGTTGTGCATAATAATTTGGAACAGTGCATTTAGAGTTTTTTATTTTTGAAAAAATACTGTTTTCATTTTGTGGTTTGTTCAATGAAATTCGACTTATAATGGTTGGCGACTTAAAAATTATATTATAAATATATTATATAATTTGCATCGACTATTTAGGAAAATCAGTGTTAAATAAAATTTGCATAATAATTTGGAACACAGTGTAAACCCAGCAGGGCTCCAGACTAACTTTTAACTAACTTTAGGAGCATTATAGCTCCTAACTAAAAAAAATGTAGGGGCACAGGCAGAAAATTTAGGGGCACTCAACTTAAATCGACCTGCAACGCAATTTTTCACATTTCCCCCATGTTAACTGTTTTACTGATAAATGCTTTGGTAATAAATACAGAAACTACAATGTGCTGTTTTATTTTAGTTCACAGTCACATTTTAATTGAATGGTGCTTAACAAATGCACATTCAAAATGTAAACAAAGTATTATTGTCAGTGTACTGTATTATTGCCTCATACAGGCTCTCCCTCTCTCCTCTCTGTCTCTTGTTTTGTTTACACTGAAATAATCATATCTAAGGTGTTTCAACTTCCATGGAACGGGGAGTATCTAGGCTAACTAAGTATCTAACACCCAGTGTGGGAAACATTGAGTAATGAGGGAGCCAGAGAGAGAGGAGCTCACAACACTCACACAAGCACTGTTTGTTTTTACGAGGTAAATAGTTACATATTTAGCATTTAGCATCCTATGTGTATTTTTTTTTTCTTCATAGAAGCAGTCTCCGCTCTCTACTGTCACATTTCTACCTTTCTCACCCAAGTGAGGGAGCAGTACAGCAGCATGTGGCAAATTTCGGAGCTGACGTTTAAAAATGCAAATAAATCAGTGAATGCACTACAGCACTGCTGAGGTCTATCAATACAGCTCCGCCGACCGGAAGTGCACGCAAGCCGGGTTGAGACGTAACCAAAGTGAGGGAAAGAGAGGAGGGCTTACGGTAGGCTAAGGCTAACTCCTTATCAGCTATTACTACACAGCATTTTCTTCGCCAATGTACGTCTCAATGTCTTTAGCAAACAAATGGATGATCTTTGGCTGCGGCTCACCACTCGTAAATGTATTATGGATGGCAACATCATGATTTTTTTACGGAAACATGGTAACAACAGCGCTGTGCAACAGCGCTGTGCAACAGCATGTGCGGACGATGAATGTGACGCCACGAAAGCTGAAAGATCCACAATACTTGAATAAAAATGGGCTGCACGGTTGGATTGCCAGAAAAAAAAGCCATTACTGTGAAATACAATATGCCAAACAGCACCCTGACAAGCCTAAGAACTTCTGGAACAAAGTCATTTGGAGTGATTAGACCAAAATTTAACTTTATAGTCATAACCATAAACGTTATGTTTGGAGAGGAGTCAACAAGGCCTATGACGAAAAGTGCACCATCCCTACTGTGAAGTATGGAGGTGGATTTCTGATGTGTTGGGGGTGTGTGAGTTACAGCAGCACAGGACATTTAGTCAAAGTTGATGGCAAGATCAATGCAGCATGTTATCAGAAAATGGTACATAGTGGTGATGACTTAACACAACTAACTCCCAAATACTTACAGAACAGTCCATGTGCATTTGAGAACCTGAACCATGCAGTCCAATTTCCCTAAAAATCAATCCTGCGAAAACACGATTTGTGATCCCTACTTGTTCCACACGCTCTGTCTCCATGTACTGATGCAAAAGAAAATGTGTCCGACCAGAGTCATTCAAAAGAAGGGTCCAAACCGGTGTCCTATATTAGTCCACCCCAGGAGAAAGCCGGAAAACAAAAACAAAGTAAACGGAGGCCGCCATCAGCACATAATAGCAAATCCCACGTTGATCCCAAGGCTGCACATCATTATAATTCCCTCGCTGACAAATCACTCCATTATTTTGAATGCTATTGCGTTTCGGGGGCATTCAAATGTCTTAATTCCATCCTTTTGAGCTTGGCAGGATACAGGATTCTCGCTTATGAAGCCTTTCTTCAATCCTTGAATTTGTCACACTTCATCTGCGTAGCTCTGGAGAAGTCTGGGAATAGCATTATGTTGTTATTCTGCCAAGTTAGCTTGACCTTATTTCTCGCTTTATGCAGTACCAGGTCTCTAGCCGAAGATCTCAGAAATCTCGCCAGAATGGTTCTGGGTCTATCTCCTGCCCCAGGCTGTTGGCCGGCAGTTCTATGCAATTCCCAAATCAGCTTCCTCAAAAATGTTACTGCTTCCCTCCCATCTTTGCCCTGGGGAATGCCCACAAAACCTAGTTATTGCGTCATAATCTTTTTTTTTTTCTTCTTTTTTTTTTTAAATCTTCAATTTTTTCCCCATAGCATATCAACCTCTCTCTTGCTAGCAGCTGGATTATCGTCTTTCCTTCTCGGCAGCCTCGATACTTTCCACGTGATTCTCAACTGCATCCATTCTGATGATAGGGCTGAGAGTTTTGACTCATTAAAAAACGATTTTGAAGATTTCCTTCAGACCCTCCAGATCGGCCGTAATCCCTTCCAGTGCTGCAAATATGTTACCAGCCTGTTGCACATCTGCTCCGGGCATTGCAGCAGCGCTATCTTGGCCCATCACAGCCGCAGTTTCGCTGGGGTGCATATGCTTCTTTATATCTCCACAGGCCGCCGATTATCTTTTTCTTGACATCTTTAGCTTTTCCTCCAGGCTAAGCACAAATATCTCTGGCCAGGTATCTCTGAAAGGATAAATACATCAGTACAACACAGAGCCCTCTGTCTAAGTGTTTAGGGTCATTGGACCAATTTCAAAGATTTCTGTTCACATTACAGTGTTTACCCCAAATTGTACAGGCCTGACGGGCCTCCAGGCCAACGGGATCCCCCGCAAGTCCAGAATTGTTTTTAATGCCGCAAAAGTATAATTTGTGTTTCTCTGTTTCTTCTGTGTAACTCTCTGCAGGACAGTCAAGTGTGTTATCTAAACGGCCAAAGTCAGTTGTAAATAATGTTAGCCTACCGGTAGTCTTGCATTGCCAGACCTATCTCCAAAGCGCTAACGGATTTGGAGTTTTTAGCTGAGTTAGACTAGAATTCGAATACTAGAGAATACGCTGTTAAAACAGATCGGTAATGTTGTTTTGCCCTCCTTGTTCTTTGGGAAGTTTGCTGGAAGTGATGTAGTGTTGAATGTGGAGTGAGCACTGTGCCAAGCTCCGTTTAAAAAAATAAATAAATAAAAGCCTTTTAAATGCTACATTGCTTGTAAGAAAATAATAATATTAGCAGGCTTTAAAAGTGACATAAGTTTGCTGATTTGAAGCGTTGTTCATTTGGATTTTGAAAAGTAACAGATAAATATTTTAAAGTGTTAAGTTGAGAAGGGAATTTGGTGTTGTATCAGCAGGGTAGTTCAAGAACTACTTCAGTTATGGCCAATTCCCTGCTAAGCCCCACCCTTTGTAAAGTGTTTTGAATTATGGTGGTCATGTTTTTTGACCAATCTTGCTAATTTCTAGTAGAAATGTGTATCAAAGCAAATTTTTACGTGAAAACGGTTATGAAAAATGGAGGCGGGCGAATTGGTTCCGAAGAGAAACGGCATCAACAATCATTGTCCTGAGTTCATGTCAGTTCAAAATGGAGGAAGATCCTGGAGCATGTCTGTCATCTGGAGGTGGTTCAGTTTCAGGAAGCCTAAAGTGGATCAGACTTCTATCCTCCGATTGTTGCTAAAGGTAGCACTACCATAAATCTGTTTCCTTACTTTAAACACCACCCAGTGCAGAACACTGCAGTAAAGCCACCCATACACTTAAAAAAAGACAGTCAAACTAGTCCCCACGTTGTTTTTGCGGTATGTGTGTATACTAGGCAAGAACGTATGAGAAGTGACTTAAAAAAAAGCGACCTTTCGGTGAACGTAAAGGGAATTTCACATTCATTAAAAAAGTCAGTCTGTCAATAATAAATAAAGTAATGAAACTAACAAAATAATAAATACAATGAATGATAATAAAAATAAATCAAACTTCTGCCTGCACACTGTATTTCTGAGAAAATTAGATTTCAATGTAAATAATGTCTTAATAATAAAAAATAATAATAAATGTCAATGTCAGATTTATTTGTATAGCACATTAAAACAACTGTGGTTGACCAAAGTGCTGAAGATTTATTTTTTTTTACTTTTGTTTCATGTTGAAAAACGAGGAGGGAGCAAGTTGGCCTATGAGGGGGGTGGTGGTCCGTGAGTGATTAGTCAACTACGTGGGTAACGTCATCTACACTCGTGTGTCGTGTGAAATTCATGATGTTGCAGTCCATAATCCATTTATGAGTGCTGATCCGCAGCCCATCTGCAACCAAAGTTCATCCATTTGGTTTGCTAAAGACTGTACACTGGTGAGGAAAATGTTGCGAACTAATAGAAGATAATGCATAGTGATATGGCCTAACGTTGGCCCTCCTCTCTTTCTCCCACTTTGTTTACGTTCTGAACCCCATCTGCGAGCACTTTGGTCAGTGAGGAGGGAGTGGAGCCTGTATAAAGCAGAGGGAGAGGGGCTACAGTGCTCCTAGTAAAAAGAAAAGTTAGTCTGGAGCCCTAAGATATTATTTTTAAGCCATGTTGCCCAGCCCTAACTGGAAGCAGAGTGTGCTTTATCCTTTTTTGCCACTTCCTTTAACACAAATAGAGCAGGTAAGTCACAGCAATAATACTCCGTCCAAAGAAAAGGAAATTTAGTGGGGCTGCTGATACAGTGCTCAGCATAACCCATGCTAACGTTGACTAAAAGAGGAATAAAAAAAAATCATCTTTTGGAAATTGATCTTAATTTATAAAAAACAAAATGAGGAAAAATCCAACCTTTTAAGGACACCAATTTTCTTTGTAAATAAATGTTCTTCCTTAAAATACAGGGGGCATAAGTCAGTACACTCCTATGTTAAATTCCCATAGAGGCAGGCAGATTTTTATTTTTAAAGGCCAGTTATTTCATGGATCCAGGATACTATGCATCCTGATAAAGTTCCCTTGGCCTTTGGAATTAAAATAGCCCCACATCATCACATACCCTTCACCATACCTAGAGATTGGCATGGGGTACTTTCCATAAGATCATCTCTCAATGCAAATCAAACCAGCTATTAGGCTAACTGAAATAAAACCATGCCAATCTCTAGGCCAAGGGAACTTTATCAGGATGCATAGTATCCTGGATCCATAAAATAACTGGCCTTTAAAAATTTAAATCTGCCTGCCTCTATGGGAATTTAACATAGGCGTGTACTGACTTATGCCCCTTTTTTAAGTAAGAACATTTATTTATTTACGATACATTATTCATTCACAAAGAAAATTGGTGTCCTTAAAGGTTAGATTTTCCTGATTTTTTTTTTATTAAGGCATTAAGATCAATTTCCAAGAGATGATTTTTTTTTTTTATTCCTCTTTTAAGTCAACTTTAGCATGGGTGTATTCATGTATGCTGAGCACTGTACATGAGGACTATGCTATAAAATGCATCTTGATGACTATAGACATGATATGCTAAAAGACTGAGGCAAGAGCCAGCATTCTCACCAGTGAGGGCTCCATGTAGAGGATTACAAGTTTGGCTAAGGTTGTTGGAGTGTAAACTCACCTAAATCCAATAGAGCAGGGCAAAGTTCCTAACATTAGCCTACACTCTAATACAGTAGCATCCAAAACTGGCTCCCACACAGTAGAAAAATACTACAATGTAGATATGCTAGTGGTCTTTTTCTTCTTGTAACCCCACAAAAATAATCTAGCATCAAATGTCCCTGGCTGATTGAACAAAGCTGTTCATGGGAGGGGTTCAGCAAACAGTCGCTTGCTGATGGAAACAAGATAATAAAAAAAATGATAATCAGAGCTTTCTTTAAAAACTGTGTTTAACAATTTAAAAGTGTTGGCCACTGTGCATTGTGTATTTAAAACTACAGTATTGATCTGTCCAGGTATGTGATTTAAAACATTTTCCCTGCAGTTTCTTTTCTACTCTGCTTAAACTTGCCAAACATTTCTGTCTTTATGTGATATTTATTCTCTCCCTCAGAATACTCTTTTACATGAAGGCAAAAGTTTCTGTCTCTTGTTTTACCTTCTGAGGATATCCTCTCTCCCTGAATTTTGTTTCAGCATGTCTATTCTCTGCCTATCTCATCTTTTTTTTCATGATATGTAAATCCCTGTTCCATATGTGTCTCCCCTCTATGTATTCTAGATGTCTCGCTCTGCCTCCACGTTCAGTTTGAGTGATTCTGCAAAGAGCAGTGCTGTGGTGCAGCGCTCTAACTCTCTGGACCATCCTCCTGTCAGGGCCAGGGTTCCTGTCTGTATACGTACCCCCTGCAGCCCAGCCCAAAACCCTGCCCATATCCCTGGCCCTGAGTTCAGCCAAAGCCTCTGCCCCAGCTATTGCCCTAGCACCCAAGAACCCAAGTCCATTCTTCATGCTCCATTAGTGTCCCAACCAGCCCAAGCTCATTCAGGCCTCTACAATTCCCAACAGTCCACCTTTTCAACTCAGCCCACCTCCATCTCCATTCCAGCTGTCCGAAACTCCGCTCAGCTCAACCCCAAAACCTCCCATCCAACATTTAGCCAGCATGTTTCCAGACACCTACCCTCTGTAGGGTTCCAGCCAAGGCTCCTGGCTCCTCAGCCGGTTAATGTCAAAAGCATGACCTTTTCTGAGTCATGCAGGGATCCCCAAGTCCCCTTGGAACCACGCAAGGCTGCCCTGAATAGTCCTCGCAGGGAGACTCTGCTCTAAACCATGGCTAAGTTCAGTCCTGGAGTCTGATGTGAGCAAACTTATTATTGTGGTCTAGTTTAAACTAGGGGTGCACCACTACATTTTTTAATTTCAAATTAATCCTCACTATATGCTGTATAGTCCATGTTGGCCTTTGAACATCCAAATGCCACATGTGCATTTCTAGTCCCAAATCAACCCCTTAGAAGCTGAGACCCTATGACAAAGATGGATCAGATTAATTAGGGTCTGCTATCCAGCTGAACTCTGATCTCCAATGATTAGATGAGAGGGGCTTAGAAATATACAAGTATTGCAGGTGTAGTGGTTCTCCCCACTTAAGATTGGCATACGTGTACAGGGCAGAGATTTTAAGGGTTGATTTGGAATAGCTTTGCTCCTTTTGAATCACCCGGGTTACTAACTGTTGATGGTGGCTGGGAATGTTCGCTAGGTGGTTGCTATCAATAGTTGGCTTTATACAAATATGGTATTATAAAGCTGAGTTGGTGTAGATCTAGGACATGAACGAGATTCATTAGGCCTGCACGATATTGGAAAAAACTGACATTGCGATATTTTTTTTCCTGCGATATATATTGCAATATGAAAAAAGATTACATAAATTGCTCTATTTGAAAATAATAATTCTCAACTACTGGGGTGATTTTGTAGGGGAGTGCATCTACATAGAAAATAAAAATGAAATAGGAACTGTTCTAATGTGAACCATTCTTTGTTGAACTTTAATGCTTTACAAATACCAAAGCAAGTAAGCGCTGTGACTACTCTTCTGAAGTGATTTTTGGAGAGGGAAATTAGGTAGTTAAATACACTGGTTGAATCACATGATACCATTGTATTCATATAATACTATCAATCCAGGCTAAAGTGAATTATATTAATAATGCATGCATGTTGCTTCCTCTGAATTTCTGGTTGTGGTCTACTAGCGTGGCCGGCTTGTTTGTTTGATAAATTGATCAACATTGATTGTGATTGGTGGTTGGCTGTGCATGCAGAGCCTGCATGTCACGCAGTAGCAACAAACTGTGTATCCAAGAACACTTAAATCAGTGTAAATTACGTTATATCAGACACAGACTTCTGTTGTAGATTAGTGTTATGTTTCCAGCGTCGCGGATCCGGGGCCTGTTTCACAAAAGCAGAATATATAAATCCAGGATAACTGATAAAGCGAGGCTTGACCTAGTCTAATCTGTGCATCCTGGCTTGGTGCGTTTCACGAAGGCCAAGCCAGGCTGAGGAGGAGCGACTAGGTTGAGCCAGGCTGAAGTAATTCAGCTAGATGCGTGTCCACGGCTTTCCTCAAAAGACCGCGAGGACGATCACAGATTTACTGATGCCAAAATGGAGAATACGCATTGTACATACTTTATACAGAGTGAGCAGCAGCTTCTTGTGGAAGTATGATGACGTGAAACACATTATTTGTATAAAAAGAAAAGAAACACAGCCGCTGTAATGAAACAGCGAGAGAAAGCGTAGCAGACGATCACGGACTGATTGAATGCGTAAGTAGCCTAAATATAGACATTAACTGACCACTGCTCTGAATTGAAACCGTTATAATCATACTATTCAAGGATTAGGCTACTAATCATTTGCACAAATTAACAGTTGTACTCTTTGCCTTAAAAGTAAGCAGAAGATAATGTTACTAAGGAAATTTACCATGAAGATCAATTTTCTACAACACTAGAATATGATGCATACATATCTCTTTCACTCCGTCTCTCCCTCTCTCTCATGGGCTAAAATGTAAATTACCTAAGTCATATTAACTTCCACTGCTCGCTTTTAATGCAAAGTGTACAACTGTTCGTTTTTGCAGATGACAAGTGACTCAGTGAATGGTTTCAGTTAAGAGCAGTAGTTCATAAATGTATATTTTTAGACTATCATTCAGTCGGTCGCTTTTTCTCGCGTTTTTTTTATTTTTTATAGAGGACGAGTTTCCTTCTCTACATATTATATGCCTTGCTCCCTTGTATATATGGACATAGAAAATAAAGACACTGAAGAAATGTGACTCTAAAATCTAGCAACTATGAAGATAATTAAGTGATATTCATCAGTTACCCCCCCCCCAGCAAAATATAAGGTCAAAAACCAACGAGGTGTCCTCTCCCTGTTGTTACATGGATGTACAGTAGCCTACAACACTAGATAGTTACTGGTCCAGTGAACTAAGACTATAATTTGGGAGGATTGTACAATTAGGATATGTTCTTTTAAATTGTACAATCCTCCCAAATTACAGTCCCAGTTTACTGGACAACACACATTGTGTGCTAAGAATGCCAAATACAATGCACATGGAAGCGGAACAAACATGATCCTTATTGTTAAAGAATTTAAAAAAAAAAAATTAATCAACTAAAATAATTCAAGGTGCATTGGTCAACTATAGAAATGTACAGCATTGTATGTATTGCACTTAGTAACAGGCTTCTTTAAAACACATTTGAAATTTTATCAGTCTTTGGCTGAGTCTAATTATCTCAACAACTTCTATAATATATTAATCATACTTCTAACAACAATATGAACAGCAGTCTTCATACAGCAATATAACAGTAACAATGACTGTCACATGAATAATTATAAAAAACAAAAATGGTCACAACTTTAAATAATAACAGTACTTAAATGAACAGCAATATGCACCTGTTGTATTTTAATCCAGGCTGATAACAATAGGGTAAAACCACTGCTGGGTGATCAGAAAAGGCTCCAAAAAAAATCCTGGCTGTTAGCCTGGTCGGGAGCAGGCTAGCTGCACAGAATAAATCTCCATGGTGATTTATGTGCCTCAACTTTCATGAAACCAAGTCAAGGCTAAATTCATCCAGGATAATGGGGAAATCCCGGCTTAATCCCTTATCTTGGTTTTGTGAAACAGGCCCCCGGACCGTAACGTTATTAGGGACAAACGCCTTGTTTCTTTAGGCTAACTATATTAGCGTTAGCCTGGCTGGTAGCAGCTTTCTGCGGTGAAAAATGGCTGGGAGACGTGATAACGTTGCATTAATCAGGTGATTTAGTTAGTCTTTGCAGCAAACATAAAACACGGACAACTGTAGCTTCACTACCCATGGAAAAGCATGTGCATCACTGTGTCAGCTGCCGCTTACAGTACTTTTCTACACACAGGCGAGCCTCACTTCCCATAACAAACCCCGTCGGACTAACGTTACGTCACATACACACACTGCCCACATGGCCACCTGTCTTAAAGGGGAAGGGTCGGCCGGTAACAATCATGTAAAAGGAGAACGGTGAAAGTTTGCTTGGAAAACTAAATCTAATATCGTGCAACCCTAAGATTCATCCAGTTGGAAGCCTGCTTTCCCTCAGGGGGAATGGTTCATTAAAGGAATGCTGCTACATATAGAACAAATGCTGCTACATATAGAACATTTATTTTCCTGTCAGGTGTTTAACACATTACTGTCTAATATGGGCAGATCCATAAACATTATGGTTTTTTTTTTAAATTATAAACCAATCAAATTAACAGGTTAAGTTTAACAAAGGTTTTTCAATATAAGCAGCTTCTTTAAAAACAAGTTAAAGGACTAATATAAGTGTCAGTTGAAGAAAATATCAAAAGTAAAAATCCAAATTGGCATGTAAAAAATTCAAAAGGCATTCCTTTGATTGTGGATGCTGTGCTCTTTTTGTTTTGGCCAGTTTACACAAAAACAGCTCACTAGAATTAAAATGTCAATATATTCATCGTAGGGCTGAACGATTTTGGAAAATAATCTAATTGCGATTTTTTTCACCAATATTGCGATTGCTATTTAATATGCGATTATTTTTTAAGCTCTTTGTCTTCTGTATTACTCAACAAAGATAAGCAATAAATCATTGTATAATATGAACAACACAAGATTAGATAGATTAAACAAACTGTTCTTTCCTGGAGGCCAGGCCTGTATGTAATGATGAAATTAGGTGATGCATGAATTTATATGAATGACATCTTTTATTTAAGTACTTCAATCACAGTAGTATATTGAGCACTGACCAAGCCTAGTGTAAACATTCATATGAAAGTCAGAATCAAATCACATAAACTAAAGTGCAGATTGCAGAAATATAAAAACAAATGTGGCTTTACCACACTTAGTAGTATTTAGATTATTATTTACTGTAATAAATGTATGTAAACATGTGGATTGCACTTTTTAAACAGTCTTTGAACTTTACTAAGTAAAAATATAGTATGTGTATATATATATATTAGGGCTTTCAGCATTAACGCGTTAATCGCGATGCGATTAAGGATCGAGCATAATGCGTTAATTTCTTTTTAATCGTATTAATCGCATGCCACCATTTATTAATTTATTTTCACTTCACTCGGCTTTGCGTCGTGCCTAACAGGCTACTATTTTGCTGTACTTCCTCGTAACACATTCTGTTGCTGCAGGAATAGCAATGCGGATTTCGGTGCCTCATTCTGGTGCCACTGATATGCCTGCACTTCTCTCTGATGCTCTGAAAATGGACGTTAGCTGGATTAAACATGGTTACAATGCTGACAGCTAACGTTAAACGGTGTAAAGCGTGACTGTATTTCACTGTAGAGAGGATTCAACACCGGGATGTAATAATGTGCAGCTGCCGTTGTCGGAAAAACACAGACGGTGCGTTCAATGAAACTGGCAATTTACAGCCTTGTGATGCATTCAAACTTGTTGTTAAATTCAAATGTGTGACTAGATTAAATATATAATAAACAAATACAAATCTTAAAATCAAGTTCATAAAGTCACTTTCTTTGCATTCATTTGATTCCCAATCAAGATACACTGGTAAGAATGGCTTTCCATTGTTAATATGTACTTAAAAACAGTCCTGAAATGCTAAATAATCAAATTTTAATCATGTGATAAAACATGCGATTAATCGCGATTAACTATAGAAATTCAACGATTAATCACGATTAAGAAAATGTAATCGTTTTGACAGCCCACTGATCTCCAGTCAGTAACAAAACAAAAATGCAGAAAATAAAAGGAGAGAAATATCTGCCTGTACCTCTTTGAAAATATTTAGGTAACTCAAAGTTCAATGTAATCACTGTCTGAACATTAATATCTAAATATTATATCTAAATACATATATCGTAATTATCTCTAGTCAGTAACAGCAACAAACAACGCAGACTAAAGTGCAGTGAGTATGGCACTACCAGCCATAGTGATCCTGATCACACAGGAAGCAATTTCTCACCATTAGCAACTCCCGCTCCGATCAGTGTTTTTTCATACTTGCATCAAATCTATCACCAAATCCGCCTTTTTTCATCTTAAAATCCAGACTCCAGCCATCACTCTCTGACTCCGTGGCAGAAACCCTCTTATGGTTTCATGAAAGGCGCTATATAAATAAGTTATTTGTATTATCATTAGGGCCCGAGCGCCGACAGCGGCGAAGGCCCTATTGAAACTGAAGGAATTATTAGGGCCCGAGCGCCGACAGCAGCGAAGGCCCTATTGAAACTGAAGGAATTATTATTATTAGGGCCCGAGCGCCGACAGCGGCGAAGGCCCTATTGAAACTGAAGGAATTATTAGGGCCCGAGCGCCAACAGCGGCGAAGGCCCTATGGAAACTGAAGGAATTATTATTATTATTATTATTAGGGCCCGAGCGCCAACAGCGGCGAAGGCCCTATTGAAACTGAAGGAATTATTAGGGCCCGAGCGCCGACAGCGGCGACGGCACTATTGAAACTGAAGGAATTATTATTATTAGGGCCCGAGCGCCGACAGCGGCGAAGGCCCTATTGAAACTGAAGGAATTATTATTAGGGCCCGAGCGCCGACAGCGGCGAAGGCCCTATTGAAACTGAAGAAATTATTATTATTATTATTATTAGGGCCCAAGCGCCGACAGCGGCGAAGGCCCTATTGAAACAGAAGGAATTATTATTATTAGGGCCCGAGCGCCGACAGCGGCGAAGGCCCTATTGAAACAGAAGGAATTATTATTATTAGGGCCCGAGCGCCGACAGCGGCGAAGGCCCTATTGAAACTGAAGGAATTATTATTAGGGCCCGGGCGCCAACAGCGGCGAAGGCCCTATTGAAACTGAAGGAATTATTATTATTCTTTTCCCGGCAAATGAATTGGCTTTTTGAGGGGCTTAACATATTCAAAAACTCACCAAATTTGGCGGTTGCATCAAGTCTGGTGAAAATTTACGTATTTTAAGGGTTTTAGGGAATAGGCGCGCAAAAATGGCTCGCTAGCGCCCCCTACAAAGTTAAAAAAATTTAGCCCCTGCAGTGCGTTTAACGTAGACTCACGAAACTTGGTACACATACGTATCATGTCAAGATGTACAAAAAACGTCATTAGAGCCATAGCCTAAACCCAACAGGAAGTCCACCATTTTGATTTAAAAGTTCGAAATTAGTGCGATTTTGGCCATTTCCACATGTCGTACTTTAACGAACTCCTCCTAGAGATTTCATCCGATCAACTTCAAATTCGGTCTGTGTCATCATGAGACATTAAAGATGAAAAGTTGTTAAAAGAAAAACTTTTCGTCATAGGGCGTGGCCGTGGCGGGGCGGCCATTTTGTACGTTTCGCCGCCGAAACAGGAAGTGGGTGTAACTCGAGTGTACATTGTCCGATTGGCTCGAAACTTTCCAGGATTCATAAGAGTCCAAACCTGAGGACAAATAAAGGCTGATATTTACTTAAAGTCATAGTGCCCCCTAGTGGCAACAGGAAGTAGGCCTAAAAGTCAAGGTGCTATACTTTAATGAACTCCTCCTAGAGATTTCATCCGATGGACTTCAAACTTGGTCTGCATCATCCCAACACCTTAAAGATGAAAAGTTATTAAAAGAAAAACTTCTCGTCAGACGGTGTGGGCGTGGCGTGGCGGCCATTTTGAGTGTTGAGCGATGAACAAAGAAGTTGTTGTAACTTGAGTGTACGTTGTCGTATCTGCCCGAAAATTCTCACGATTGACAAGGGTCCAGGCCCTACAGGCCATATTTGACTTTTGGTCATAGCGCCCCCCGCTGGCAACAGGAAATGCGCCTTATATGACAAACTTCATCCGATTTACATGAAACTAAGAATTTGTGGTCTACATGTGATAATGAGCCGGCCCCTATAATATAACCACGCCCACTTACTCAGGCCACGCCCCTTTCATAACATTTGAACCGTTTAAGGTAGAGTATTGTGTGAGGTGTCATTGAACTCAGCAGAGAGTTGCTTCTTCATTGGTGATGGTTTGGCCCGCCCCCTATGCTTAAGCCACGCCCCCTTTCATGGATGCTGATCCATCTAAGGTAGAGTCTTGTGTGAGGTGTCATTGAACTCAGCAGAGAGTTCCTTCTTCATTGGTGATGGTTTGGCCCGCCCCCTATGCTTAAGCCACGCCCCCTTTCATAACATTTGAACCGTTTAAGGTAGGGTCTTGTGTGAGGTGTCATTGAACTCAGCAGAGAGTTGCTTCTTCATTGGTGATGTTTGGCCCGCCCCCTATGCTTAAGCCACACCCCCTTTCATAACATTTGAATGATTTAAGGTTGACCATTGTGTGAGGTATCAATGAAATCAGCAGAGAGTTCCTTCTTCATTGGTGATGGTTTGGCCCGCCCCCTATGCTTAAGCCACGCCCCCTTTCATAACATTTGAATGATTTAAGGTTGACCATTGTGTGAGGTATCAATGAAATCAGCAGAGACTTCCTTCTTAATTGGTGATGGGTTGACCCGGCCCCTATAATTTAGCCACGCCCCTTTTTATAACTGGTGACCCATTTAAGGAAGAGTCTTGTGTGAGGTGTCATTGAACTCAGCAGAGAGTTGCTTCTTCATTGGTGATGGTTTGGCCCGCCCCCTATGTTCAAGCCACGCCCCCTTTCATAAATGCTGACCCATCTAAGGTAGAGTCTTGTGTGAGGTATCAATGAACGCAGCAGGGAGTTCCCTTTTCATTGGTGACGATTTGCGGTGTCTGAGTGCCGCGCAAATGCACGGTCGCAAGGAGCGGCGACCGCCGGTGACCCCGATGCGCGCAGAGGAGCGAGGGCCCGTCCATCGCTGCTTGCAGCTTTAATTATTATTCTTTTTCCCGGCAAATGAATTGGCTTTTTGAGGGGCTTAACATATTCAAAAACTCACCAAATTTTGCGGTCGCATCAAGTCTGGTGAAAATTTACGTATTTTAAGGGTTTCGGGAATAGGCGCGCAAAAATGGCTCGCTAGCGCCCCCTACAAAGTTAAAACAATTGAGCCCCTGCAGTGCGTTTAACGTAGACTCATGAAACTTGGTACTCATATGTAACATGTCAAGATGTACAAAAAACTTCATTGAGGCCATACCCTAAACCCAACAGGAAGTCCGCCATTTTGATTTCAAAGTTCGAAATTAGTGCGTTTTTGGCCATTTCCACATGTCGTACTTTAACGAACTCCTCCTAGAGATTTCATCTGATCAACTTCAAATTCGGTCTGTACCATCTTAAGACATTAAAGATGAAAAGTTGTTAAAAGAAAAACTTTTCGTCATAAGGCGTGGCTGTGGCGGGGCGGCCATTTTGTGTGTTTCGCCGCCGAAACAGGAAGTGGGTGTAACTCAAGTGTACATTGTCCGCTTGGCTCGAAATTTCTCACGATTGACAAGGGTCCAGGCCTGAGGACACCTACAGGCCATATTTGACTTTTGGTCATAGCGCCCCCCGCTGGCAACAGGAAATGCACCTTATATGACAAACATCATCTGATTTACATGAAACTTAGAATGTGTGGTCTACATGTGATAAGGAGCTGGCCCCTATGATATATGTAGCGTAGAGTCTTGTGTGAGGTGTCAGTGAACTCAGCAGAGAGTTGCTTCTTCATTGGTGATGGTTTGGCCCGCCCCCTATGCTTAAGCCACGCCCCCTTTCATGACATTTGAATGATTTAAGGTTGACCATTGTGTGAGGTATCAATCAACTCAGCAGAGAGTTCCTTCTTCATTGGTGATGGTTTGGCCCGCCCCCTATGTTCAAGCCACGCCCCCTTTCATAAATGCTGACCCATCTAAGGTAGATGGAGATGGTCTTGTGTGAGGTATCATTGAACGCAGCAGGGAGTTCCCTTTTCATTGGTGACCATTTGGGGTGTCTGAGTGCCACGCAAATGCACGGTCGCAAGGAGAGGCGACCGCCGGTGACCCCGACGCGCGCAGAGGAGCGAGGGCCCGTCCATCGCTGCTTGCACCTTTAATTATTATTATTGCTGTATGGTTCTCAGCAGCTCACAGGTTTTTTTTGCTAGGAAAACCAGCATATCCACTTCGATGACGAGCGAGTGCAAGTCACTATATTCCATCCGGTGCTAAACAGACGCTCTGTGTAGCCGTGAACCCAGGCTTGGTAACCCTACTAAGGGGCATCATGTCTTTGGCGATAAACTCTGTTACTGCTTGAGTAATTTCCTCGTTCCGTTTTAAAGTACGTTCATATGGAGTTAATGTTACGCTTTCAAACATTTCGGTGAGTGTTGCCTTTCAGGTGGTATTTTGCTTACTCGTCAAACTGGTGTTCGGCATTTTAGCCATACAACTGTCGTAGATGGCTTTGTGTTGTTGTTTTTTAAGTGCTGATACAGGTTTGTAGTGTTACCCCGTGAGGTAGCAACGTTAGCAAGACATGTTTTGCACAATACCTTAACTTGCGCATCATCTTCTTTTTTAAAACCAAAATAGTCCCACACAAGTGACATACTGTTCCTATTTGGATATTTCTGTCGAGCCTGAGGCCATTGTACAACAGGTCAAGGTACGGCGTAGCGTTAGCGTGCCAAGTTGATGGTTTCTCTGCGGAGTGCAGGCTGCTTTGCTCTCGTGAGTCATGTAACCAAACCGCAGCCTTTGCGATTAGGAAATCGCGTTTTAACATATCTCGATATTATTGCAAATGCGATTAATCGTTCAGCCAGAGTGGCTTCTAATCCGAACTTTAATTTGTGGTGGCAGGTCACGTGTTATCTGTCCTACATTTTAACCAATTGTTATTGCTGAGTCGCTGGACACATGTCCCATATTCAATGCTCTACCAGTCTAAAAGGTATTCATGCTTATGAAATAGGGTTTGAAAAAGATTACAGAAGCATGCACATCTCGACAAAAAATACTAGGTGCTAACACCAACCATGGTGCAGAGGGAGAGAGGAAGAGAGTCCTACGGTCATTAAATTAATTTTTAATTAATTGGCGACAGTGCTGGGCACACAGCAAAAACTAGGTTGATGGCATGAACTCAGTCAAGTAAATAAATGAAAATCAATCTTAGGTATCAAACACTCACTTGAAAGGTAGATGTAAAAAGATAGATTTGTCTCTCACTGTGCACAGTAGCTGTGGTTTTTATGGTGAAATATAAGTATATAGAGTAGTCAGTCTACCTTGCCTGAAATACAGACTGCCCTACTGTCTTTGATCACAGCAAAGGCCATCGAGTAACTAAAGCTCAGGAGCTCTCTGAGTTATCTGTTTACTCAGAGAAACCAGGTATCTAACTATAAATCGAGGTGTGTGTGTGTGTGTGTGTGTGTGTGTGTGTGTGTGTGTGTGTGTGTGTGTGTGTGTGTGTAAAAATGCCATATGTAAAGCTACAGGTGTGATTGTGTTGGCAAAGGTTGCCTGTCTTGATGAGTTCAGTGCCAAAGTCAGGCTTAGTAGTTAAAGTGAACATTTAAAGGGAGCTAGAATGCTGGTATCGAACTGAGTTGAATGGCTGAGTGAACACTTAGTAAACATACATTCACACGTGCACTCTTGCTTTCTTGTTTCAAATAGTAATATTGTGTCATCCTGATAACTGCTTAGGTGTCATTTAAGGTTATGCAAGGGATATTTTAGTGTACTTTACTCTTTTTTTGCTTTCGGTTATTATAACATTGTACTCACTGAAGTAATTGCTGAAAGTTGGAAACCCAGTACCATTGATACAACAAAGTCTGATGGGCCAAGAAAAGGAGTATACAGATTTGTTAAGACAGATTTGTTAAGCCAGATTATCTTAACCACTTTATTGGGAGGTAAAAAGCAAAAGTAAACACACACGAAATAGCAGTGCAGGATTGCTGTGTGCACACCAGTGGCATTAAATTGAATTCAAAATTTAAACTACCATTCAAACATGCAGCCCTAGTGTACACACAACTAAGTGAGTGCAAAAGGTCAAAGTCAAAGCAGGAAGTGGGAGCAATTTTTATAATGGACCGTTTGGGATAATAATTTTGCCGTTCACTTTTGTTTTCTATTCCAAATAAGTTTGACTAAACTGAAGGTTTGTTTACACTCTTGCCGTTTCTTGCCATGTTTGACTTTGTTGTAGTCATACCGTTGATGTGGTGAATGGCCAAAAACATGTAAATAAGAGCCAAGTTTTATTAACCAACAACATAACTGGGTAGTAAAATTTTATTTTAAGTTTTTGTCACCTCTTCTTCACACACATTTTTCTTTCTCTAATTTGTTTCTCTGTTTTTTATTTACAGGCACACCATTCCCCCTCCATGGTCAATCTGCCCTCCATGTTTGAGAGGAAGTACCACACATTCAGTCGTTCAACCACCCACCTCTTCTGAGACACTGCTGCTTGGGAGGGTGCAAAAAAGTAGAAGCTACCTGTATGGCTAACTAGCATTTGTCCATACTGGAGCTCATCACAGATTTTCCAAATCCAGAAGGAAAATGGCATTGAAGGCACTGAAGAATTCAGAGTTCCTTAGCTACTGCTACATTGCTTCACAACTTTAACTTCGGCCAAGAAGGGTTAAAACAATAAACCAATTGTTCATCAACCTGATGCCTACCATATGATGTATTCAGTTAAAACTGGTCTGTGTTGCTGACGAGGCAGTTTGGTGCTTCTTTCCAAACATACACAATGCTTGAATTAAGACTAGAAGCTAACTGGAACGGTACTGCACCTTGCTAAGGGCTACAGGTGTGTGATTACCACTGTAATATAAAGTTTGCCTTACCCTTAAAAAATGAAGGATGATCTGCTTTTTGTCTGCACTTGTTAATGGATTATATTGACACGCTTGATTTTTTTGTTAATGTACTTCACCAGACACATTGTCACATGTTTATACCTTGCCTGTTCAGCTTCCTGGTTGGTTATCATTGTTGGCAGTGTTTAGTGAAGTGTTAACACTTAACTATTGACCAAGTAAACCACGTCTGTCATCTGGTTAAAATTGGAACGTTTTGCTGTCCTCAAATGCTAGTTTTATTTCACTGTGCTTTAAAGAAATAAAAATACTTTTAACTGTACATGTTTAGGTATTTCTATTTAACAAATGCAGGTTGTTAAGCTCTTTGTGAGTTTTATGTACTAGCTAAAGTTACAAGGTTGACCTCTCTTGCCCTTTACCGTGTTGTAACTTTTTAATTACCTTTGTACCTTATGACCTTTATATTAACTGACATTTAATGATGTTTTATTGTAGTGGGGTAGACTTAATTTCACCTGATATAATATTACTCCTTGTAATTAACCCACCTTCAACATTTAAATATAAGATAGTTTCCAGCTTTTATAAAGCTTCTATTGTAACATTTAAGAGAATCGGTTAGAAGAATAAAAGCTCTTATGCGCTGTTCCCTGTACAGCCGTCCACATTTTAAAAGATGTTTTTACTGTCTGTCTATTCCGTGCCTGTGTATCTGTGTGTATGTTTAAGAAGGAATGCTGCATCAGTGTACATATTTATTCTTGACAATACACTTTTTTATTTTGCTATTTATGTTTTCCAGTTTTATCTCTCTTTTTCTCTAATGCTGTTTTTATTGAATTTAATCGTCTCCTGTTTCATCTCTGTATTAAATACACTAAAACATGTATCTGAAGATATAAGATTTTTTTTATTTTTTACTCCTGGGTATGTGTCTTATAAACTCAGCAAAAAAAGAAACATCCCTTTTTCAGGACACTATTTTAAAGATACTTTTGTAAAAATCTAAATAGCTAGAGATCTTCATTGTAAAGGGTTTAAACAATGTTTTCCATGCTTGTTCAATGAACCATAAACAATGAACATGCACCTGTTGACGGTCGGAAAGACAATAACCGCTTGCAGGCGGTAGGCAATTAAGGTCAGTTCTAAGAAAATTAGGAAAGTGAAGAGACCTTTCTACTGACTCTGAAAAATGCCAAAATAAAAGACGCCCAGGGTCCCTGCTAAACTGCGTGAACATGCCTTAGGCATGGTGCAAGGAGGCATGAGGACAGCAGATGTGGCGAGGGCAATACATTGCAATGTCCCTTCTGTGAGACGCCCAAGACAGCGCTACAGGGAGACAGGAAGCACAGCTGATCGTCCTCGCAGTGGCAGACCATGTGTAACAATACCTGCATAGGATTGGTACATCCGAATATCACACCTGCGGGACAGGTAGAGGATGGCAACATTAACCATAAGAACTGGCCAGTCTGGTACAGTACATGAGGAGGAGATGCACTGCAGTACTTAATGCAGCTGGTGGCCACACCAGATACTGAGGGCTACTTTTGATTTTGACCCCCCCTTTGTTCAGGGACACATTCAATTTCTGTTAGTCACATGTCTGTGAAAATTGTTCAGTTTATGTCTAAGTTAAATTTTTTAATGTTCATACAAATATTTGCATATGTTAAGTTTGCTTAAAATATAAAAGCAGTTGAAAGTGACAGGACGTTTACTTTTTTGCTGAGGATATAAGGAAGCCCAGAAAGGCAAGATGAAAAAAATATTTTCGGGCATCGTCGGCCAAAACCTAATTAACTTCTACATACAAGTTAAACTTAGGTTTTGGCCATGAATAGTATGTCCTACGTAGGAGACACTAGACAGTAGACTTCAACTTTTACCTCTTAGTTTTGCTGTTTTGAGAGCGAGAAAGCCGTGCTGAGGGCTTAGTGAATGATACAAGGAATTAGCCTGGGAAAACCTTGACGAACTTCTGGCAAATTTGAGATTTACTCTGCAAGTCAGTCTGGCCAAGAGCCCATTCAAGCCCATTTCCAATTTTTCCAAATTGAGGCATCAATCACAACCAATGAGGCGGGCTTTACACGATGATGATAGCACAGCGACGGCAAGCAGCTTTTTGTTTTTGTTCAACACGTAGCAGCTGTCGCTGCTACGTCACCCGGATCGTTGGTCTGATTGGTTGAAGAACTATCCAATTGCGCCCAGAGGCATTTGAGCGGCATCCGTTGGTGACACCCTTTTGGAAATGAGTTGTGAATGAACGTTCCCCAGACCCACTCTCAGTTACAACTGAGAAGGGTCTGGTGTCAACCAGGCTAACAAGGAATTGAAAGTTCAGCCAAATGCTAGGGATGGGTGGATCAATACTGTGGTTTCGATACCTACAAGCTACTCATTTGGTATCGAGTTGTTTAAAGAAATATCGATATTAAAATAACATTAAACAAAACAGGGTAGCTGCATCACATCCAAATGTTTTCAGCGCTTTTGTATAATGTTTGTGCCAAACCAGCCCTGCGGCTAACCCGTGTCACATGAATTTGGAAACCAATGTGACAGAACACTGCAGAGCTGTGGCAGGCGCCCACTTCCACATCAAACATGAGAGAGGGCAAAGAAACAACAGCAGAGAAAAGAAAGGCGTAGAATGGCAGAAAGGGTATTGTTGTGCTAATTTTCACCTGTAGATAAAAATACAGCAAGATGTACTATTTGTGACACGTTGAAAGTCATAAGGAGAATGCTAATGTCATGTAAATGACTTGCTTTTTACATGTAGGCTTAGAAGATTAGAAAATCTTAAACAATTTGCTTTTGTAATTAATTTGTACTGTAATTGCAGGTATGTGTCATGTAATTTGTCATTAAGTGTAATAATCTTTTTCTTCTAAAATACTTTTTATTAAAATCACATACCCATTTAACAAATGATCAGTATCGGTATCGAATTTTAAAAGTTGATAGGCTATATGTAGCACTTGTAGGCTATAACATTAGTCATGTTTACTTCACCGCAGCCCTGTTAGCTCACTCCCAATGCATCAAAAACCAACACTTGGTCAGGTGCCTTTGGCATAAGTTATTGACGCAAAAAGTCTCCTTGCTCTCAGGCAGACGCAGGGGCTTTCAACTATTTCCAATGTAGCACGGCCTTTATAGTGTTTGCTTTCATACTCAGTGATAATGCTAAATTCAAATCCATAACATGTATGATTTTGCCAACACCATGATTTGCACACTGCCATGAATCATTTGAGACAGCAAGACTGTAGGTTCGGTAGCTTTTAATAGGTCATACAGCAACACAGCGTTTTTGTAATTAAAGTTTTAATGATTAATTATTTTTTTAGATTCAGACCATTCTAAGCATAATTCATTTAGAAGCATGTATAATGAACGGACAGGGCCACGGTGAAGTAAACATGACTAATCTTATAGCCTATAAATGCAATAAAACCTTTGTGAGAAACAAGCCAATAAACAGCAACAAACTGTTAAACATGTACTTTTGGATTGTCATCAATATAAGAATCAAAGAGAACAGTTATACACGTTATCTCACATAGTAATAATTAAATTTTATTTATAGTGTCAAATCATCATAGTGATCTCAGGACACTTTACAGATAGAGTAGGTCTAGACCACACTCTATAATTCAATATAGAATACAGAATGTGACATTGAGAGTACTACTAAATCCTCCTGAGCATCACTTCGAAATAATGGATCAGACAACCCTGTCATTGGTGTGATATCGGTACAATGGGCAGGCCATCTGTGTATCACATTGCCAGACCTATCTCCACAACAACACAGTGTACACAGCTCGCAGTGTGAGCTACAGTTTTTGACAAATACTGGCTGTATTAAAAAAGCCGATGCTGCGTTAAACTTAAGGGTTTGCAGTAGAGGTGTAACTGGGGCGAGCAGGTTCCTTTTTCTTGGGGGCATTTTGGTGGAATAAATCTGCTTTCTCTTCAGCAACATTCGTGCTTTGTGTCGGACAGTGTTTGTGCCACGCTGTGTGATGCACTCTAATGCAGACATCGAGTGACTGAGTATCTTTTTCTTAATTAGGACACACCTGTGCACAATAATTAATGAAAACAACACATTTGCTGTGGAGTCAAGCACAAAGGGGCTCTGTGGTTAGTTCACAACAGTCTGATGCTGGTAACACAAAATTTAACAAGCGGATTAGCTGTGTGTAATTGTGGCTTAACAGTGACTTATTCAATCCTGTTTGACTTATTTCCTGTTGAGGCTTTATCTTTTTGGCTCATCCTGACTATCCTGTTACGATGAAGTTACCAGCTTGGACCTTTATTTGAAAATCAGAAATGACAATGAAATGCAGGAAAGGACCAAACATGCAGCCCGTGACATCAAGGTGTGTGTGTGTGTGTGTGTGTGTGTGTGTGTAATGGAAAAATTACATTTAAACATGACTTTTTATATATTCTTGTCTTAATTCTAACTTTCTGACTCTCATGTCATTGTGATTCTCACGTTGATTCTGATTCTCACAAGTGGGAGCCACAAAGTCTGGGAACATAATCTGAAGCACTGTTTGTCTTCAACCAATAAAGTACAAGGTCACCCTAAACTATCTCCTTTGACACTTTTTCTTTCTCCCCTGGCAGATGAGATATGTAACCTGGGGGTGTAAGTGGTGTTGAGGGAATTAGGGAAATGACTCTGAGATGTCTCCTGTATTTTAGATTGTCTCCTGTGTATCAGATTGCCTGTGAGAAATGCAGAGTCATGCTAAGCCAAGTGTGTGTGTTGCTATCTCTCAGAAGATGTATATAAGCTGTGTGTTTCTCCTCACTCGTCGAAGACACTTCCACATTGCACTGCTGTGCCTGTGAAACTGTTACTCCTATATTTGCAAATATAAATAAACAACAAAAAACAAACTTGGTTTAATTCTAAACTGTCCTTATTTGTTTCACTCTTAAACTTTCTAAATCCACTCCTGCTGCAAAAGAAACATCCACCACAGTGTGTGTGTGTGTGTGTGTGTCTCTGATGTTCGTAATCAGCTAACGACCTATCACCTGTGTCAGACTGCTGCCATTAAGGGACACTGAGAGCAACCTGTGAAAAACCTATTGGTGGCATCAGTTAAATGACCTCATCATGAGCACCAGAAGGCCTTTGCGAACGTATTGATATAAAATGTATGTGGATAAAATAAAAAATGTGGGCATATCAGCTATTAAAAAAATTGGTGCACTGCGCTTTCGCTTGGAAATGTCAAGGATGTTTAACATGGGCAGCGAATGGAGGAAGATTTGGAACTGTTGTCATTTGGAAGCTCCCGAGCAAAATGTATAACTCATATTGCTTACATGAACACATTTGCTGAAACTAGACAAGAATACCTACGTTTTGACATATTGATCATGTATGACAAGTCAAAATTGTGGGCGTGAGAGAACTTTATAGAGAAGGGACTAAGATAATTTTTTTAAGGCTCCGTGCTCTAGCAATGACATCACCCACTGCAAGTCACACAATACACACCCATTATAATCAATGAAAATGCCTGAAATGAACACTAAACTTAAAACAGTTTTTTCATAAAAACTGTAAAAGATATCAAAACGCTTAATAGACCCTGAATAGATGAATTTGTCCTGAATGGTTTAAAGTTTGGATGACGTCTCTAGGTGAAAGTATGAAGGAGGAGATATATTTTGAATTAGAAGAGGATTTGAAGAATTTGAAGCCTGCTCTTATTGACTTTGATTGTAAAAAAAAAAAAGCTTAATATTTTAAAAAGTATAAAAAGCAGAAAAAATGTTGAAGAAGTCCCTTAAAGAACTTAGCTTAAAGAACTGAACATTTTGATATTTTAATGTTTTTTGTAGCTGAACGTATGCAGACGTTAGACGACCAAAAACATACATAATAATAAAAATAAAGAATGGAATAATAGCAATACTGCTAAATCAGCATTCACACAATAATAATCTTTTCCCCTCATACAGTAGATGTCCTAGGGAAATTAAAACTCAGGGTTTACTCAAATTCTTAGCTCTTGTTATATAACACAACATTCACAATTTCACTGAAAATATGAATTACATTACAACATTCTCAGTTGTAGCAAGCGTGTCCTGATCTTCCACAACGGAAACATGGCCCCTGTGCGTTTGCTTTGCCACTGCTGAGTTTATGCACTCTACCGGAAGCATGTAGTAGTTTTCTTCTGTGCTGCTTCGTTTCTTAAAGGGTAACAACCGTTTTTTTCAACCTGGGCCCTATTTTCCTATGTTTTTGTGTCTAAGTGACTGATGGGAACAACAGTCTTTGACATTGGTCCAGTATTAAGCCAGATCGCTGCATTTGGCAGTGGCGAAACAAGCTACAATGTAAGTTAATAGGGCAATTGTGCAGCTTGTATTTACGTTCACAAAAGTGCTTGTTTTGCCTTTTACAGGCTCAGATTATTATTATTATTATATTATATTATATAAGTGTCTGACAACATTATGGAAGGGATTTCTAAGGAGGTCGACCTTTCTGGTAAAGAGTAAGATTCTTTTTTTTAAAAGAACATCCGCAAAATTGTGTTCGCTAAAGCCACCAGACTTCATGTAAATAAACAGTAATTTTAGCATTGTAAAATACACTTTATTCAAAGTCAACAGAAAGAAAATAAAACTATGAAAAGCTGTTTTGGGTCGTCTTTCCACTTTTCCAACCATCACAACTCTAGTTTTGATTGAAATAAACAGAGCATTGGGCGTGATGTGCCGGGGTGAGGCTGCACCCCTATGGTGGATGGCGCCCCTAGCATTCACCTATACTGCCTATGCCTAGGGCCGGCACTAACCAGGCAACTGCTCAACAAACAGCCGGGACAACAGAGAGACCACGGGGGAAGTACAGTGTGTGGAGCTGGCATATTTTCACATCTTAGATAAGGTGTTAGAGGCTAGTTCTGACCCAGAACGCAGAGATATCACACAGACAACGTAGAGCAGTTTTAAAAGGTTTAATTAAACAACGTGTACTCAGAGAAACACAGTTGATTGTGTCAGGGCGGGGAAAACTCCTGGCTGGTCCGAGGTAGAGGTGAGCCGACGGGGAAGAGTCCAGGTGGTTTTGGGACACGAGGGAGACAGGCAGAGATGAGTACACTGGTGGTTTTCCCAAGGTGGAGACTGAGGCTGGACGGTGAGGCTGGAAGCACGCAGGCACAGCGGAGAAAGCAGCAGGTCAGAGCGGGAACTAGAGAGAGACACAGGGTAAGTATAAGCACAGAGAACAAAAGCAAAACTAGAGTACTACTGGGACACGGAGCCAAGTTACCACATGGGTTGTAGATGACGAACCGGCGCTGAAGGGATGATCAGCCCGGGTTTAAATATTGCTGGGTTGAATCTGGATGATTAGCTGCAGCTGTGAAGATCGGCTGTGCAGTGTTGAAGCAGCCACGCCCCTTGACCTACATTCCTCCAGACCACGCCTCCAGCACTCCAAACGGAAAAACACAGACATCTGCAGGGGAATGCAGAGGAAAGCCACACCTGTTGTCCAGGTTGGTACTGGGGAGCTGGGATCCTGTGCCGATCTGCCGAACTCTTGTTCTGCTCCGCAGTCCAGAGCAACGCCTCACGGGCGTCGCGCCAAACCTGATGACAGCGATGAGGAGGTTGATACCCCAGCGACGCCTCGAAGGGGGATAGGCCGTGGCAGAAGTGGTCAGGGAATTATGGGCATACTCGATCCAGGGAAGGTGTTCTGCTGATGCTGAGCTGCCATGCAGCGAAGAGCCGCTTCCAGGTCCTGGTTGGCTCTCTCAGTCTGGCCGTTTGATTGCGGATGGAATCCTGAGGAGAGACTCACAGTCGCGAGCCAAGAGCAGAACAACATTTTTTCCAGACTTGAGAAATGAACTGTGGGCCTCTGTCAGAAACAATGTCTGCAGGTATTCCATGGGGACGGAATACATGTAAGACTAAGAGGTCCGCTGCCTCACTGGCAGTCGGTAATTTCGGTAATGCTACATAGTGAGCAGATTTAGAGAATCTGTCCACAATGGTGAGTATTGTATCATTACCTTCAGACACAGGGAGACCGATGACAAAGTCCAGGTCAATGTGCGACCAGGGACGACTTGGGACTGGCAGAGGCTGCAGTAAACCTGAGGGAGACTGGTGGGAGGCTTTTCCTCGGGCACAGGTGGTACATGCTGCCACGTAAGCCTGGAACCAAACATGTCTTTTGAGCAACGTTAGGGTACGTTGCATCCCTGGATGACAGGCGAAATGGGAAGAATGGACCCACTGCAGCATTTCAGACTGCACAGACACAGGGACATAGAGCCATCCAGCTGGTCCATCTGCTGATCCAGGGTCAGATTCTTGGGCCGACTTGACGAGGGATTCGATCTCTCAACGGACTGCGGCCACAACGCAGGTAGATGGCAGGATGGAATCAGGCTCACTGGACTCTTCAGAGACGGAGAACTGGCGGGACAAAGCATCAGGTTTTACATTGCGAGAGCCAGGACGGTAAGTAAGAGTAAAGTTAAACCTTACTTTAATGTTGTTCAGACCGCGAAAATCAATACAGGGGCGTAGTGTCTTGTCCTTCTTGTCCACAAAGAAGAAACCCGCCCCCACAGGAGATGTTGATGGGCGAATAATACCTGCAGCCAGTGAATCACCGATATATTTCTCCATCGCCTCTCTTTCAGGCCTGGACAGGTTGTAGAGTCGGCTTGAAGGCAAGGGGGCTCCTGGAAACAACTCAATAGCACAGTCATAGGGTCTGTGGGGTGGCAGAGATAAAGCTTTTTCCTTGCTAAATACCTCAGCTAAATCCAGATATTCTTTGGGGACCGATGACAGATCAGGCAGTTTCACAGATGCAGTCGGGGTTAAAACTTTGGGAGGAATAGCTGAACCTGAGCTGAACTGAGACAGGCAGAGATGAGTACACTGGTGGTTTTCCTAAGGTGGAGACTGATACCCCGTTTACACGAAGGGAAGACGCAGATATTTTCCTGCGGTTTGGCCTCTCATTTACACAAAACCCCCATTTTTTATCACAGAAAACGATTATTTCTAAAAACTCTGGCCAAAGTGGAGATTTTGGAAAACTTTGTTTGCACGTTTGCATGTAAACTGAGAAAAACTGAGGTTTAGGCAGCCGAGAGAGAGAAAGAGGAAGTGATTCGTTGCTGTTGTTGCTATTTTGGGATTGTGATTGGCTAACATGGGCTTGAGCTTCTCGTTACAATGCCACCTACAGGTGTGGCATGCTCTTAACGACATTGACAGCATATATACACGGGTACATGTAAACGAACACTTTTCTGAAAATGTAGAGGTTCTAAATGTCCGTTTATGAAAATAGCCGGCCACGTGTAAATGTAGTCTGAGGCTAGACGGTGAGGCTGGAAGCATGCAGGCACAGCGGAGAAAGCAGCAGGTCAGAGCGGGAACTAGAGAGAGACACACAGGGTAAGTATAAGCACAGAGAACAAAGGCAAAACTAGAGTACTACTGGGACACGCAGCCAAGTTACCACATGGGTTGTAGATAACGAACTGGCGCTGAAGGGATGATCAGCCCGGGTTTAAATATTGCTGGGTTGAATCTGGATGATTAGCTGCAGCTGTGAAGATCGGCCGTGCAGGGTTAAAGCGGCCACGCCCCTTGATCTACATATCCATATCAAAACTTGCACACAAGTCGAAGTTGTGGCGATATTGCCAATTAGTAAATGCATTTTTCCCCAACTGAAACGGGTCTGTCTTTCGACGTCAACGGGTCCTCCATCTTGAGTTTTGATTTGAACCTTTTTCTTGTCAAGAAACTACACAGGCAATTGGATGATAGGCTGGATGATTTGAGCCAGTTTGTCAAACCACAACCATAGAATTACGTAGCCTGGGCACCCCACCATCAGTTTATGGTCATGGACAGAAAGATGGCCCCAGCAATAATCTAAATGTAGTTGCAACAGAGGAGCAGAGCATAGTGCAAAGGCGGCCTCAGAGAAGCAGAGCAGTACAGCATTCTAGAGCTGTAATCTGGCCTTAAAAGTTAGGCCCGACAAGGCCCGAGCCCGTCAGAATTCGGCCCGAGCCCGACAAGTACATTTTGATTGACAGCTTTTTAAAAGCTTTTACAACCCAACATTATTGCGCACGCACACAGCTCTTTTTTTATTTTTTTATTGAAGGAATCATAAATTATACAGGGGTTATAATTCATGATATAACATTTATTTATAACAATACAAGAGTTTTCCCTCTGGGTTTATTGAAAATCAGAAACTGTGGATTAAAGACTTATATATATATAACTGACCACAGACAGTGAGACTCGGCCCCTACATCTCCTCGAGCCTGACCCTCAGCACAGGTGCACCATAAGGCTGTGTGCTCAGTCCTGCCCTCTACTCCCTCTACACATATGACTGCACACCTAAATACACCACAATTCATAACATTTGCAGACGACACAACAGTGGTGAAGAATTTTGTTTTTGCGTACGAAAATTCTGACTTTTTGGTGCACAAAATCTTTCAGAATAGAATCTACGCACAGTTTTATAAATGAGGCCCCTGGAGATTGGGGACAAAACTTTTGTAGTAGACATTGGCGGTAAGCCGGAGCATGTCTCGTGGACCGCTTAAAGCCTGCCCACCTGGATCGGGACCAGCCGGTTGAACTGGCTAAGCCCCCGAGAAGCTTGCCTCCTGCTTGGCCACCAGGCCGCTGTAAGACTTTTTTGGCTCCTCCTATGAAGGCTCCAGTGTTGCGGAGCTGAGCTGGCTGGGTCGTTCGGGCCCCAGTACGGTGATCAATTTGTTTGTTTTTCAGTTTCTTTGTGAATTCTAGGGGGCGTATGTAAGGGATCTTGCTTTGGACTTAAGGACATAATTCACTGAAACCTGTTATAGTGTATGTTTAACACTGACAGTGTAGGACTAGTGGGGTAATAATGGCCTCACGTCTCATTAAGAGAATGTTTGGTAACCATAGTAACATAGTGCCATCTTGACGGGTTAAAATGGATGTGATGAACAGCTGTGTTTGATTGATGTTTGGTGTGAATAAATCAAGGGGGTAAGCTTCGCTTCAGAGCTCGAATCTCCTATGGCGCCATTTTGATGCTACAAAGCGATCACCCCCCATTAGCATTCCATTGACTGCCATTCATTTTGGCGTCACTTTGACAGCGAATAACTTTACATCTGAAGCGTTTAAAGACTTTATTTGTCCATTGTTTATTTCTAAAGAAACACGACAATGTATAAAAGGCTCCATTACCTCGTACCTCACGTTATGGCTCCGTAGCAGACGTTTTTGTAAAAATAGGCTAACGATTGTGTCATAACCACGCGACTTACTGTCGCATAGTAGAGGAATTACCGTATAGTACAGGAGAAGCTTGTAGGCAGTTTAGACTTACATTAGCTGTTTAAGTTTAATTACTAATGTTAACTAGCATTTTAGTTAGCAATAATTAGCCTGTGTCCATGTTATCTCCTTACATATACCTACACTCTCCGTCTCTGCAAGATTGGGAATGATTGAGATTTCTCTTGGCACAGCTACCAGAAGACTTCCAACTTTCAGACACGTTGCTCACGTCACATTTACGTCGTTTCTCTCAGTTGGAGGCTGCGCAGTAACGCTCAGCGCTCACTGGAAAAGTGCTTCTAATGGCCTTCACTGGTCTCCGTCCAGAGCAACGGGATCTGTTGGTCCATTCTTATATACAGTCTATGGAATAAATGGCCACAAAGGTGTGCAGCCAAAGAGAAGCTACTGGCCTCGTTTTTCTACGATTCCTACAATATGCACTAGGGCTGCAACAACGAATCGATAAAATTGATAAAATTCGATTATTAAAAAAGTTGGCAACGAATTTCATTATCGATTCGTTGTGTCGGGCGACACGCCACTCAGTCGCGGAGATAAAAGCAATTGAGTTGAGTGCCGTACGGAGCGGCGTGGAGCGAAAGAAAAGAAAAAAGAGCAGAGCAGGGGTAGAGGAAATACGGAGAGAGACCGGAGAGACCCGTAACGTTGTTCTGAAACACATGGCGGAGGCAGAGAAATCAGTACGACCTAAGTCATCCAAGGTGTGGGCATTTCACACTAAATAAATCGAAAACGTGTTAATTGCAAGATAAGCAAAAGCGACACGGCATGGCACGAGCGCACCACGGTGATGATTCAGTACCTCCTACAATGTAAACATGTTGGAGTCCTTGATGAGGAGGAAGGGAGTTCAACAGCAGGGTAAAGTCACTACAGAATCCTACTTTTGTTCCGTTTTGAAGTGAGGAACGTAGCGTCCCTCTTCTGGTGCTGGCGTGGTGTTTACTCGTTATCCAGCTTGACAAGCATGACAAGCTAGCGTTAGCTCGTTAATAACAGTAGTAAAGCAGGCAGGACTAAAGACACGTTCACTCGCCTTTTTTGGCCCATTCATTTTTCAATCTATTGTCATGTATATATTCTGTGCTTTGACCCATATCAGTTATTGTTGACGTATATATTTGTGTGTGTTGTACTTTTTAATTTCATTTTAAAGGAACACACCGACTTATTGGGAATTTAGCTTATTCACCGTAACCCCCAGAGTTAGACAAGTCCATACATACCCTTCTCATCTCACAGGCTGTCTGACGGTTCCAGCGGCATCAGGCCAGCACAGAACATGCAGGTGAATGGTCCCAGCAATCCTACTGCTCCGAATAAGTGACAAAATAACGCCAACATGTTCCTATTTACATGTGATTTGTATAGTCACAGCGTGTACAAAAAAACAACGTAACATGAGACACAGCCATCTTCTAACTGTAAACAAACCGGGAACTATATTCTCAGGCGGAAGAATATAGTACTTGGGCGGAATGATTTGCTTTGCAGCAAGCCTGTCTGAGAATATAGTTCCCGGTTTGTTTATGGTTAGAAGATGGCTGTGTCTCATGTTACGTTGTTTTTTGTACACGCTGTGACTCTACAAATCACAACATGTAAATAGGAACATGTTGGTGTTATTTTCTCACTTGTCACAATTCGGAGCAGTAGGATTGCTGGAACCATTCACCTGCATGTTCTGTGCTGGGCTAAGCTACCGGTGGAGCCGTCAGACAGCCTTACAACACGCACGGAGATGAGAAGGGTATGTATGGACTTATCTAACTCTGGGGGTTACAGTGAATAAGCTAAATTCCCAATAAGTTGGCGTGTTCCTTTAAAGTTCTTTTATAGCACTTAGTCATCTTAAGCTGTGTTTAAATGTGGTGTACAAATGAACTTAACTTGCACTTACTACAATGATGGTAATAATTTAATGAATAAGCTTCAAGTGTGTGTGTGTGTGTGTGTGTGTATGTGTGTGTGTGTGGTCTGTATCTGCTCTTTGGGTTACTAACCTTTACACAACTATTAACTAAAACAACATGTATGTAAGTATGTATTGAGTTAATGTAAATGAATGTTTTTTTGTTTTTTGTTTTTTTATCCGATTCATCGATTAATCGAAAAAATAATTGACAGATTAATCGATTATTAAAATAATCGTTAGTTGCAGCCCTAATATGCACTTTATCCAATCGTACAGCACTTTATAGCACTTTATCTTATCATATTTTTACCTCTTTTATGTGAACGTGTGAAATGGTAATAGTTTGTATTTTATGAGAGACAAGAAAATTTCGTTGTATGTAAACATGCAATGACAACAAAGGTATTCTATTCTATTCTATTCTATGATAATATGACAAGAACAGCTGATTATGGGCCAGTAAACACTTGTGCCTATAATCACTGTTCACTGGTGGACAGATTAACCATTGCAACTGGTTTTCCACAGTGCTCAGGGGCGTTACGAACTGGCTTCACATTCACTATGTCATCGTGGGGGTTTCATTCCAATTGGCCTTCAGCATGAAGTATCTGTCTTATTCTATTTTATGGCATCGCAGTTGTCATTTTTAATAACATGCTCTACAATGATCCTCTGAACGTCAGGTGGATTGAGTATGTCCTTGTCTGAGACTCCTTGGTGGATTTGAGCTGACTGTGTTACAGTTGTCTGTTTTCTTGTTTTAGTGGTGAATGTAGGGGAAGAATTTTGGGTTGGGTAAAATTTTGTGTGTGCTTTACAGACTAAAGGGGTCCTACTGACATCAGAATCTGGCTCACTGTCAGAGTTTGAGCTGTTACTTGAGTCCAAGAGCTCTGCTCGCCCTGTGGGTAGGGATTTCTCAGGAGTAGGAGCTACTTTATAAGCGCTATCTATATGCCACATAATGTTAGGATCTCCAACACTAGGACGATATTGTGGGAGGTTAGGAGCTAGGCCTATGACTGATTCCTCTGACTCAAACTAACTAGAGCTTTAACTCCATTCTCTTGCCCTGTCTGCCTTACCCTAAGAACTTTGTTCACAGGCCCAAAAGCTGAACAGAATTTAGTTATCTGTTCATCAGTATCAGTTGAGGTAATACCCTCAACGTACACAGCCATTTTCAAATTCACACCATGCTCTTGTTCAGTATCCATGACTGCATAGGACTTGACACAATTTACTGCAAACTGAAAAATGTTAACAAGAAAAAAATATTACAGTGTGTCAATAATCAGGTTTAACTGGCAATGTAAACAAATACTAATTTAATCTAATTTCTCCTCTTGGCCACTGGCTTGCCAAATTTTGTAAGGGGCACTTATTATACGACCCGATACCGGATAAGCGGACAAAGATGGATGGACTTATTATAATGTAGAGTGAAGTGCTGCCTTTCTAAGGAACTTTTCAAAAGAGGAGAGAGAAATAAAAATATCAAAATAGTTTACTCAGAACATATAGCCAGCATTTATTAAACATCAATTATCAAATGGTATGACCTTGTTTCTCTTTTCTTTCGTAATGTCCTTTTAGTTGTGAAAATCAGTATTTCTCTTAGTTTTCAACCTTTTTCCACATAAGTTGAGAAAAACAGAAAATAAAATGACCTCAGAGCTCTGATGAAATAACCCCAAAATAATAAGCCACCACTGCCACCTACTGGACAAAATATGGTTTGCAGAGAAAATATAACTACAAGTAATCAAGAAATTAGATATTAAACTAGAAATAACCTAATTCTGTTTGTAGGCTATTTTCGAGTGGGTTACATGTACATTATGATAAAACAGTATCACCATTTGTAGGAGAAATAAAGTGACACACCCTCTAAACATGGATATATTAACTAAGAAATAGAAGAAATAAGTTCATATATTACATCCTTGCCCCTATAACATACACATCAGTCTGCCAGAAATTCAGAAGAAGAGGAAGAAGAAACACCTCCTTCCCTCTCTACCCCCGTAGAAGAAGAATGCCGCCCCCCCGCTGTTGTTCTGGAATTTTCTCACAACAGTCGTTTGAAATAACGGTCGCTTCGCGCTCGATCCGTTTTGGCCTGTGCTTCTTCGGTGCAACTTCGTTGTGTATTCAAGGTAAGCGAGTATTTTCAGCGTTGATGTAACGTAAACTTTTCTGTGTCCATGTCCCCGTTGCTAGTTTAGCACCATTTGCTGAATATATTACCATGGCTTAGTTGCTATGTTGAGACTAGCGTTAGCCATGGTAATTCTGTGGTTGGCATGTATCGCGACAACATCTAACTAGTTTAAAGTCCGTGTAAAGTCAAAATAAATATGTTTTGTGTTTGTCAGACTAAAGAAGAAAGTGTTATTAACCACCCAGCCAAATTTGAATGATTAAAAATAACGACAAGTTTATGAAATTAGGTGTCAAAATGGTTGAAATGCTTTTTACACATTGTTGAGAAATACATTTATGACCTATTTAATGTGTTTAGAAGAAAATGACTGAATTCACTTTACACGGTCTTTAAATTCTATTTTTCATAACCTGTGCTGTACTTATCTCATTGTTATATGTGTGTACATGTATATATATATGTGCAGCTAGTGGCGACTTCGTGCTGCGTTAGCTGCGGCTACAAAGCAGGGGCAAGAGGCAACACAATAGTTGAGTTATGTTTACCTGCTTATCATATTATACAGTGCTCTACTGGCTGAAGTAGTGAGAGTTAAAGAAGCGGGTCAAGTCTTCGAATTGTTGCTAACCTCTATATTGCTATGTTTTCTCCAGGTCATTTTGAATGGACAGCTTTGTCGCTGATAAGCTAACTGAGTGGCGGCTGTCTGAGCTGATAGAGAATTTTAAAGGTGAGCATTTTACTCTTACTGCCCTGACATTATCTCTCTATACCTAAACATTTTTCTTTAATAGGGCTTAAATGTGTTGGTGCAAGATTTTGTGAAAGTCACAACTTCTTTGACAGTGGGGTATGGATATCTATATAATCCTTATAGTTAAAAGATACTTGTGCCTTGTCTTTAAGCTGTTAAGCATAAGAATGGGCCAAATATTCACCTTTGCATTAATGTCATTACACTTGTTAATGAAATAAAAGATGGACAGTATAGAGTATAGAGTCATTCACACAAAATGGGTAATGCTGCAAAAGAACCACATTAGTTAACAAAAAGAAGCCACAGCATTCCCTTAAAAGTGATTATTTGTTAGCTTGATAATCAAAGAGTGTCTGGTGAGTGGTTCACAATTGTCTCGACTTATTAACAATACTCATGTTGTCTTGTTTTCTGTCTTTCAGATGAAGACATAGATGAGGAGGCACTTCTTCTCTTAGATGAGGACACTATCAAAAATCTTGTCCCCAAAGTTGGCCCCAGGCTTAAATTCCTGAGGCTCTTCAGAGAATTTGTAAGTTATCTCCACTAGAGCGCTAAGGGCTTTCATCACCACTGATCAACAGGCAGATGGCGTATACATGCTTTAAGTGCAAAAGGCTAATCCCTGGTGATATCAAGCCTCTCTTATCACATTTACGCACAGTTTACAATGTAAATAGTTCAACAACATATTTTCAGTGTTGTGAAAGCAGTTGTTGAACATTTTCCTTCATTCATTCTTATAGAAGGCACCTACATAGGGAACACGAAGAGAACCAGGCTCTGGCCCAGCCTGCCAATGTATTGCATCTAATGTTTTTAATGTTGATGAAGATGATAATCAAGAACAAGTTAAAGGTGTACAAGCAGAGCAGTTAGACGATGATTGGGATGAATTGGAGCAAGAGGGAATTACAGACAGAGTAGCCCTTTTTCTAGCTCATCTAAGATCCAGGTCTTCCCAGACATTTACTAACATAAACTATGTGGTTAAACACACCTCAAGTTTAATTCGTGACATTGTGAACAGACTAAAAACCAAGACAATGTCACTGTTTAGTCAGGTCATGATCAGAGCCCATTTGTAGAAGAGCTCTGGCAGGACCGAAGAAACGAGCGATGAGACGAATGCTAACCAGCTAGCAGCTAGTAGCACTCAGGATGCCGCGACGGACGAGACGCCAACAATGAAAGAACGTCATGACCGCCATCATTAGGCTGAATCAGAATGTCGACTCCAAGTTTGAGCTGCTCAACGCATCTATCGCTGCCCTGAAACAGTCACTAGACACCGTGGAGCAAAGAGTTATCTCAAATGAAGGAGGGCTGAACGAGCATGAGGCCCGAATTAAAAAGCTGGAGGAACAGTGTTCAAGATGGGCAGAGGAGGCTAGTTCGCTCTGCGATCGAGTGGACGACCTGGTGTCTAGATCTAGACGGCAAAACATTTGGATTATAGGTGTTAAGGAAGGTATGGAAAAAGGCAACCCATCAGATTTCGTTTCGAAATTTATTCCATCACTGCTGGGAGAAGGCAACTTCGGCAATAAGCCTGTCAAAGTGGATCGTGCCCACAGGGTCCGAGTGAGAGCAGCGACAACAGCCGGCCCCCCTCGTCAACTTATCGCAAGGATTCATCACGACTCAGTAAAGGAACAAATACTGAGGCTCGCCTCACAGAAATTCCCTTTACAATATGAGGGATCATGCATCTTTATCTTCCCTGACCTGGGCCCTACCGTAATGAAACGACAGCGATTTGACAACATCAGGACCAGATGCAGAGCGGCAGAGGTGAGATGCGGGTTCCAGCATCCTGCGACATTTGTTGTCTCGGTTGGAGCGGACAAACGCACATTTAACAACCCTAAGGACGCTGAGAAGTTCCTGGACAACAAAAACGTTCCGCGCTAGACTAGCGGTCCATGATTGGAGGGAAAAAAAAAAAAAAAAGGAAAAAAGTGGACAACGTTCAAGTCAGGATAATACAGTCTGACTCACTTGCAACGTTCCAACCTGCACAGTTTTTCTTGCTTCTCACGTTCTACAGGACAGGAGGAAGCGGACTAGATGGTATGTTACGTGCTCGGAAGGTTTGGACTTATGGGAAGTTGGTTCTCAGAGGGGAAAAGGCGAAGGGAGGGAGAGGGCCCCGGAAGACAACGAAGGGTGTTGTTAATGTTAAGTTCTGTTCAAATGCAGCTGTTTACATATTTTTACAATTTAACATTATGGCGGTCTGTTTACATACATCTTTAGACAGCCTCAAGCTGTTTTATAAGCACGTGGATATATCATACCATTGAGTATGGGGGATATCACAAGGATAGTGAGCTGGAATGTGCGAGGATTAAATCACCCAGTTAAAAGAGGAAAAATTTTGGCACATTTAAAAAGCTTGAAAGCTGATATTATATTTCTCCAGGAGACACACATCAGGAATACAGCTAAAAACAAACTAAGCATGGGATGGGGATCACAAATATACAGGGCATGAAATTGGCACCCGCCCACCCGCCAAATGCGGGTAACTTTTGTGATTGGCGGGTGAAACTGTCAATCTACCTGCCACATTGGCGGGTAGCCAATGAGAATTGAGTGATTCAGACTCGTAACTATCGGTAAGAAGGGTACACGGTTGCTTACGGGCCTGGTCCAATCAGGGGCCCGCATCACTGGAAGACACTGATTGACAGCCGGGGCCCCCTATCGCATTTTCATTACTCACACAATCCCAGCAGTCCCACGTGCAGCCACTGACCAAGCGGGAGTGAGAACGGGTAAAATTAATTTCCTAGTTTCTGATATGAAGATGAGACGTGTGTGTGACTCGAACATCTCACATTTACCAACAAAACATACAGCGAAAGACCGTGCAAAACATTTCAGACCGTCCTGCCAACCTGTAGACATTTTAACATCAATGTACGCTGTAACGATTTTTCACTCTAAAGTCAGCGCTGCTGTTTCAAATTGTCGGCTCTCTGCAGCGGGCGGGGCTGCTCCGTTTCCCCCGCGACTGACGCGCACACACAATCACACACACACACACACACACACACAGACACACACACAAACACACGCACGCACAGACACACACACAAACGCACACGGTGGATGCAGGAAAAAACGCAGATGAGACGTACAGGATGACCTAAATTGAGGACAGCTACGTTATTGTAAGTGCAATGATAAGTTAAAGTCCAATAAGTACTTTATTAAACCGTATGAATGTGTGTCCCAGGCCAGGATAGGAAATTAACTAACAATGTAAAGATTAACAAGCCACTGACGATGACAGATATGTTCATATTTGATTCATCCAATAAATTATTATTTTGTGTCTTAAATCCACCAGCCTTTTTCATATTTTACCAACATTTGCAGCATCCTGAGCCTTTTTGGTAAGGTTACTAGAAAATCTCAGCCCAGAGTAATTAATTAATAGTAATAAGTATTATTCTCCCCAAAACAAGTTTCCTTTTTATTTATTTTTTTATTTTTAAGAACTATACAAAAAACATTCATGTGTTATGGTGCGCATTCACCAGTGTTTTGTTGTTGTTGTGGTGCGCGTAGGCCACTCATGATTTTGTCAGTCATCTCATCTCTTATATGCAGTGGCGTAACGAGCCAACACCAGGCCCCTATGCAGGATTATCAACGCGGGGCCCCCTACTACAGCACGTGATGACGGCGCAATGTCCACCAGTAGGCTACCATGAATAGGACAGGATAGGATCATAGAGACACAGCAATTCCTGTTTTTCACCTTTATGACGCAAAAAAAAAAAAAAAACTGGCTGGTAAAAAGTCCCTGTGGCAGGTGGATTTAAAAATCCACCTGCCACAGTGGCTGGTGGCCAAAAAAGTTAACTTCATGCCCTGCAAATATATCAGTCAAACTTTGGCGCCAGAGCCTGAGGGGTAGCCATAATTATTAAGAAGAATGTTCTGTTTGATCATGGGTGTACAATCGGTGATCCAGATGGTAGGTTTCTAATGGTATCTGGGACGATCAACTGTGTTCCCGTCACACTGATAAACGTATATGGTCCAAATTTTGACGACCCAGCATTTTTCCAAAAGGTTTTACGTAGAATTCCAGAGGTCGCTGAGACAAACATTATCTGGGGAGGGGATTTCAACTGCATTCTTGACGCTTTATTGGATAAACAATCATCAAGGTCTACTCCTAATAGCAAATCTAGAGATCAAATAAAAAATGCTATGCACGATCTAAATTTAGTCGACATCTGGAGGCTCCTTAACCCAAATACCAGGGATTTTTCTCCAGTTCATAAATCCTATTCTAGGATTGATTTCATACTGCTGGACTCTAAATTAATCTCCAGCGTGGTGACTACACAATACCATAATATCTTGATAAGTGATCACGCTCCCGTGTCACTAGACATTAGATTTAACATTCATAGAGGGGAATGCACCTGGAAATTTGATAACACAATTTTGAAAGAGAAAAGTTTTCTGGATTATATGTCAGCTAGGTTGCCAGACATAATTGCCACCAATGACACTGGAGATGTGGATGATTCAATACTGTGGGAATCAATCAAGGCAGTGCTTAGAGGGAGCATTATATCCTATGTAGCATATATAAGGAAACAAGCAGAAAAGAGGTTAATGGAGTTATGTCTCAATTAGAGCATTCTTACAAAGCCTCGGCAGATCCAGATACGTTGAAAACCATTGTCTCCCATAGAGATGAGTACAATACAATTTTAACTGCTCAGGTTCGCAAACAGATGAGTAAAATTAAACAGATGCAATTTGAAATAGGAGATAAACCTCAGAAACTGTTGGCACGACAGTTGAGAAAGGCCCAAGCTTCTCGGTCCATACTGAGAATAAACTCAGACACCGGGACTGTTCTTACTGATCCTAAAGAAATAAACACACGTTTTATTGAGTTCTATTCAGAACTGTACAAGTCAAATGGTAATCATGACATAGATGTAATCAGATCGTTTCTCTCGGAGCAGAACCTCCCACAACTTAGCGATGAAGCATTGGCGGAGTTAGACAAAGACATCACTATTGCAGAGATAGTAGAAGCAATTGCGGAATTCCCAAATAACAAAGCACCTGGACCCGATGGATATACCATGGAGTTTTATAAGTGCTTCTCTAAAGAGCTGTCTCCACTGCTTTTGCGGATGTTTAAACATGCAGCATCTATTGGTCAACTACCTCATACGCTCTATAAGGCAAACATTTCTTTAATTTTGAAAAAGGAATGCAACGAGCTAGATGCCTCCTCTTATAGACCTGTGTCATTGATTCCTAACGAAACAACGCTGATAAGCAAAATTCTGGCCAATCGTTTGAAAAGTCATATCCACACTATTGTGCACCCTGATCAAACGGGTTTTATTCCCAACAGACACATTCACTCCAACTTACGACGTCTATTCAATATACTATACGCTGACCACAATACAGAGACAGTTTTGATCTCTATTGACGCTCAGAAGGCCTTTGATCAGGTCGAATGGCTATATATGTATGAAGCCCTGGATGCTTTTGGCTTTTGGAAGGGGTTCATTAATTGGATACGGATTTTATATGCTCATCCCACAGCTAGTGTAATCACAAACCAAGATATCTCTCCTCAGTTCCCATTACACCGAGGCACCAGACAGGGGGATCCTCTCTCGCCTTTCTTGTTTGCTCTAGCCATAGAACCATTAGCAACTGGCATACGCAATCATCCCAGAATATCACCTGTAACTATTAACGGGCAGAAACACCATCTGTCGATGTATGCGGACGACGATTTGCTATACGTAGCTAACCCATGTGAATCATTACCTGCAATTATGGAGCTGTTTACCTACTTTGGGTCTTTCTCAGGATTTCAAATTAATTGGGATAAAAGTGAATTAATGCCTATATATTTACACCAAGATAGCGCCGCTCTGAACTCGGTACCCTTTAAAGTCACTATGGATAGGCTCACGTATTTGGGGGTGACTGTAACCAGGGAACCTACACAACTTCTTGTTGAGAATTGGAACCTGAAAATGACGCAATTGAAGCAGAACATAGATTTCTGGAAGTCTCTCTGTCACTGGTCGGGAGAGTAAACACCATTAAGATGGTGGTTCTCCCACGATTCTTACATCTGTTTCAATCGATCCCATCATGCATTCCACAAAGCTTCTTTAAGAAATTAGACTCTATTATAATTCCCTTTGTCTGGCAGTATAAAGCGGTGCGTATACACAAGAAACATCTATGTAAAACAAAAAAAGAGGGGGGCTTTGGTCTCCCAGATTTCAGATGCTACTACTGGGCTTCACATTTAAACACGCTGGCTTTTTGGAGGAGTGGTAAATCCGCTGAGAGCATGGTTGGAGATCCCCCAGCCTGGCTTTCTATAGAACAATCAGCCTGCTGCGGGACCTCTCTCCCGGCCCTACTGAACAGCCCTGTCAAGATAAACAAATCTTTATACGGAGGGAACTTTCTAGTACACAACTCTTTGAAAGTCTGGAAGCAAATTAAACTATACTTGAAAGCCCCAGACATGTTCATAGACAGCCCTATCTGTGACAACCATGCCTTTAAACCTTCGGGGACGGATCCTGCGTTTGCTCTATGGAAGGAAAAGGGATTGGAGTGTTTGAAGGATTTGTATCAGCATGGGCACTTCATGTCCTTTGAGCAATTAATGAACAAATATAGTCTCCCAACTTCTCATCTTTTCCGATATTTACAAGTTAGGCATTTTATAAAATCTTGCTTGTCTACACTTGCAGACATACCAAGGCATGACACACTTGAAAACATAACTAATGTTCAACCAGGCAGAAAAGGAACAGTAGCAATATTATACCAGTCATTGATCAACCATGAACCAACCAGCACAGATAGGCTAAGAACTGAGTGGGAGACAGAACTGGGGATGCCCCTCACTGTGAAATTTTGGGATTCATGTCTTATGAACATTCATAGTTGCTCAGTGAATGCGAGACTTAATCTAATACAATTTAAAGTAATACACAGGTTGCATTACTCAAAAGTAAAAGTAAGCAAGATGTATCCCATTGTATCAGCATTTTGTAATAAGTGTAAAAACCAAGAGGGCACCCTCACACCAATTTTGGACATGCCCTAGCCTCCACTTATTCTGGTCGTCTGTATTTGATTTCTACTCAAAAGCCTTCAACAAGCAGTGGATACCCAGCCCCCTGGTTGCCATTCTGGGGTCTACAAATAACATTGCTTTGAACTCTGGCAGGGACAAATGGCCAGTGTATCTGGGTACGGTACTTGCTAAAAAACTCGTATTGCGATTTTGGAAGTCACATTCATTTGAGATGTGGTTGAGAGAGCTGGGTGAAGTCCTCCACTTAGAGATGCTCAGATTCATGATTGCAGGGAGGGAGAATGTGTTTGAATGGGCATGGAGACCGGTCTTGGAACATTTAAAGGGTCTGGGGGAGGAAGCTGAGTGACGAGGGGTCACATATCGATAATGTATCATTAGCAGTTTTCAAAGGGAATTTTTCTTATCTCTTTTGACTCCTGGTTTTACTTTCTGGTCTCTTAGTCTTGATATTTGCTACCGTGCCTCATCACAATTGTATTCAGAATCTGCCAGATAACTACAATTGTAAGTTCTTTGTTGCTGCTTATTGTTATTGATGTTATTGTACGGATAAGAAAATGTTAAAAAAAAAAAATAAAAAAAAAGTTGCTTGTATGAACAAATGCAGTCTGAACCCATTGTTCTGCAATAAACATATTTTCAAAAAAAAAAAAAAAATAGCTTTCAATTCCATAATATCAATGCATTGGGAACACTGCACATTCAATTCCAAATCAAAACATGACCAACATTGATCAAGTTTGTGTTATACCTTTACAGAAAGTGAAGAAAAAGGAATATTAGTATTAAATAGCAAATAGCAGTATTTGCATTTTTCTTTACAAACTCAAACATTTACTGTATAAACTGAAAAATGTCTCAAGGGTTTGCTTTATGTTGAATCAGTGCACTAATATTTAGTTTTAGTTTCGGGTATTCCAGCCCAGGACAATTGAACTACATTCCACAATTCCTCTGCATTACTAGGTTTTGCCTCAGAAACAGCATTTTTGATGTCACCCCAGAAGTTTTCTATGAGATTGAGGTCTGAGGATTGGGCTGGCCACTCCATAACATCAATCTTGTTCATCTGGAACCAAGACTTTGCTCGCTTACTGGTGTGTTTTGGGTCATTGTATTGTTGAAAGACCCGTTTCAAAGGCATTTCCTCTTCAGCATAAGGTAACATGACCTCTTCAAGTATTTTGATGTATTGAAACTGATCCATGATACCTGGTATGCGATAAATAGGCCCAACACCACAGTATGAGAAACATCCTCATAACATGATTTTTGCACCACCATGCTTTACTGTCTTCACAGTGTACTGTGGCTTGAATTCAGTGCATGGAGGTCATCGGACATCAGTCCACAGAATGTTGCGCCATTTCTCCTTTGGCCAGTCAATGTGTCCTTTGGCAAATTTCAGCCTATTCAGTAGATGTCTTTTTTTCAGCAATGGGACTTTGCGGGGGCTTCTAGCTGATAGCTTTGCTTCACATAGCCTTCTTCTGATCGTAACAGTACTCACAGGTAACTTTAAGTCTTCTTTGATTTTCCTGGAGCTGATCATTGGTTGAGCCTTTGCCATTTTATCTTTTCTTCGATCCATTCGAATGGTAGTTGACCGTTTTTTCCCACGTCGTTCAGGCTTTGGATGCCATTTCAAGGCATTTGAAATAATTTTGGCTAAGCAGCCTATAATTTTCTGCACTTCTTTATATGTTTTCCCCCCTCCAATCAACTTTTTAATCAAAGTCCGCTGTTCCTCAGAGCAATGTCTGGAACGACCCATTTTGCTGAGTATTTCAGTGTGAAATGCACTATAACCAGCATGCACAACATTTGCTTCCTTCCTTCCTTAAATATGGGCCATAATTGACACCTGTTTCTTCAGAGAATCAATCTCCTCACTAATTGAACACAACACTGCTATTATTTTGAACATGCCCCTTTCAATTACAGATTAAATTACACAGAATGAGCAGCATGCATGTCATGACTGTTGGGTCTGTTGGTTTTCTATGACTCTACAACACTTACTAGTAAATTATTTGCCATGTAGAAATATCACTTCTACCAAAAAAATTGATTTATGAGGTTAGTGATGTTGGACTGCCATTATTTTGAACACAATTGTATATATTTCATCCTGAAGAGTTTGCCACCAGATCTCCTGTCCAATTTACAGTCACACTTCCTGCTAGCAGTTTATAAATCGGACGACGCAAAGACCTACGGCATTGATGCAGTGTTGCGCCCAATCGTGGATGAATTAAACTGTCTCAAGAAGGATGGCATCACTGTTAACACCCGTGACTTTCAAGGAGTAGTGAAATTCACAGTTGTCCAGGTAGTCGGGGACAGTTTGGGTTTAAATGCTATTCTTGGGTATAGTGAGAGTTTCAGTGGAAATCATGTGTGTCGGCTGTGTAGAGTACACAGAGATGTCTTGATAGTACAGACACAGGAAGATCTTGCCCTTTTGCGTGATGCCAATACTCACAGGGTTGATTTGGAGACAGACAACCCCTCTAAGACAGGCCTTAAAAGGGACAGTGTCCTAAACAGCCTGTCTTTCTACCACGTGACAGACAATGTAGATGTGGATGTAATGCATGACATTCTGGAAGGGGTAGGGGCATACGAAGTCAAGCTTGTGTTAAAATCATTAATTGAGCAAAAGCACATGTCACTAGATAAGCTTAACTACCGCATTACAAGCTTTGATTATGGTTTTTCTGATGTGGGAAACAAGCCATCGTTAATAAGCAAGAGTGATCTCAAGAATATTGACAGCCCTCTGCGACAGTCTGCAGCTCAGATGTGGTGCCTACTTCGTTTACTGCCTTTAATGATAGGTGACCTGATCCCCACTGATAGCAAGGAATGGGAGCTTCTCATACTTTTATTCATGTCCATGGGGATCATCTTCTCACCATCTGTTACTCTTGCAGCAACACGCTACCTGAGCAAAATCATTGAAGACCACCACTCTCTTTTCTTGGAGCTCTATCCTCATTTACATCTGCGGCCAAAACATAATTTCGTGGTCCGTTATCCAAAGGTGTTTCAAAAACTCGGACCCTTGATACACCTCTGGTCAATGCGTTCAAAAGTGTCAGTCATGTCACCTACAACTTCCGAAACATCTGTAAAACAATGGCATATAGACACCAGATTATGCAGTGCTACAGTTTCATGTGTGGGTCTTTGTTAAGTCACAACACAGAAATTGGTCCAGGATACACAACATTTCTAGCCAACCTTGAAGGCTATAAAGAGATCCAAAGTGGTCTACTAGGGCTCCCACTTTTCACAGAGCTGTACGTACTGGCCAGGGTCACGGTTAAGGGTACCACTTATAGATCAGGCATGATGGTGTTTATGTCCTGTGACAAAGATGGGGACCCTCAGTTTGGGCTTATAAAAAACATTTTGGTTCTGGAGCAAATGGGCAGGTCGAGAATAAAGCTTGTTGTGCAGAAGTGGGAAACACTGGGGTTTGAAAAACATCTTTTTGCGTACAGTGTGATCCCCACTAAGGATTTGTTAGCTATTGATGTGGAAGAGCTACTTGACCCATTACATGCAGTCAAGTCAGTACAGACTTGTTTTTTTTATAACTAAACACTATACACAACCCTATGACACTCACCTTGATCTATGATGCACTGGTCACTTAAGACAAGAGTGTACTGCTGATAAAGTAATATTTTTTTACTTTGTGCCTGTACACAGCTAGCCAAAAACCATTGAATCTTAAGCTCAAAATATTATTATATATTATATATTTTCTTTTCTGCAGAAGGGTTCTAATGCTCCGCCAGCTGCTGCGTCACCTCAACCTTCGACTTCTAATGAATCCAGAAGCCATAATGCTGACCCCATATGCCCCCTGGAAGAATCAGAGGCAGATCAGGTGTTGGTGTTAGAAGCAGTTCCACCACTTGTAAGTGTTTTTTTTTCTCTGTTTAAACATTGGCACTCACAGTAGCTAATTGTTCTGGGGAAAGGAAAATATGTGCCCTTACTACAGATCAAGTAGAAGTTGATGGATGGAATGAAGCAGGGTTAGGGTTAGGCAATTCAGGCCGACAGACACGGCATCTCTGCCATGTCTGAGCAACTACTGAGCAAGCTCCTCCGCGTTTAGAATGCTTAAGATGTAAGCAGTAATGATTAGCGTGAAAGGCCAGATCAGAGAAAGTGATATCACTATCGGGGTTGAAGGATTTAAAGGGTTAAAAAAACCCCCCGCAGAGTCAGAAGAATGCACCAACTCATCATAAAAGAAGGAAACCCCATTCCAATGCTCCAAGAGGTGAGACCAAAAACGCAAATCGGAGCGGCACCCGTCATCTACGGACACGCGATCGTGCAATTGAGAGACGGAGGATGCTGTGTCCAGCAACTGGGAAATAAACGAGCGCCCCTGCGGGATTACGCGCATGGCGAAATTGAGATGCCCGAGAAGGGAGAGCAACTCACGTTTAGAGATGGAGACGGCGGAAGAGTGGGACGCAGCGATGCTGCAAACGTGCATCAATTTATCGAGCGGGAGAGACGCTTTCATGCTTACAGAATCTAAAGTAATGCCTAGAAACTCCAGGCATGTGGCGGGGCCGATGGTTTTCGCCTCGGACAGGGGGACGCCGAGGTACCCAAAACAGCGCCACAGTTTGCCCAGGGACGCGCCGGAGCCATCGTGGATCCGCGGACTTAAACACTGCTGAAAACCCGTCCCCGGACACCAGATTTTTTCCGCATTCCGGGGAAGGCAGAATTAGGCTCACCAGGTTGACATCCTTGCCCTGCAGGATTTTCGCCCGCAAGCGCCCAGAAATGTTGGCAGCAGCGGGAATATATGGCCTACCTACGAACGGGGCCGGAGCAGAAGTGGCCAGGGAAAAGTCGGCTTCTCCGGGGGCTGTAGGGGCCGGCTAAGAAAAACCGTGCGCCGGCAGAGACACGGAGGCCACAGCAGTGGCGGCGGTGGAGGACCCGAGGAAAGCAGGCGAGCGTTCAATGGACTGCAGCCTTGCGTCCATGGACTGAAGAGAGCCGGCCAGGGATTGAAGAGAACCGAGAATCAGAGCCGTGTCAGATGACCCACTTGGCACGGCCGCAGCAGCCGGCAAGCTGAGGGAACCTGCACCGCGCCTCTTCAGCGGGGCACGAGGAGGGGCGTCCGCCTTCGCAGACTGCTTCCGACCGCGAGCCGCCGCGGGAGCAGGAGGCGGGGGAACCGGCGAGATGCATCCAACCTGAGCAGCCAGCTCGCGGAGCTCCGGAGAAGATAAGCCCGGAGCCACCGCGATGCCTCGATCCCGAAGCTGCAGGATGATCCTTTCCGACCCCGCGCCGGCCGAAACGGGAACAGGCAGAAAGGCCAGGCGAGAGCTCCTGCGGACGCCGTCCGAAAAAGCTGGAATTGCCGCCGGCGATGAGAAGAAATCCGGACCTGGGTCCGATGCGGGATCAGACTCCAAATCCGACATGGCGAGACAGCAGAGCACGGTACAAAACAACGAGCGCCATACAGCCGTCCGACTGTCAACACGACGCCTTTCTGAAATGACAGCTGATAGCACAGGGAGAGAAAGCGCTTTTAAACGTGTTGAGACGCTGTGATTGGCCTATAAAATCTTTGGCCTTTCCTGATTGGATTATCAGAAGGAGAGAGCCTCAAGCGCTGATTCGCTTTAGGAGAGACTGATTATTGTTAGGTCTTCCTGAAAGAATTTACGCTGAGCTACATAACTTTGTAAAAGATTAAAAATGTCCCTCTTGGATAAGGAAAGTTCTATCTTTTTTTTTCCCAGGAAATATGGTATACAAAAGGTAATGAAGGATGGAGGAGTGATCCACTACCCAGCCACGGGCTTCCTTGAAGAAAGACTACGGAACGTTAGAAAGAGGTCAAACCGTGGGTCCACCCAACAATTGCCTGAAGCCAGCCAGTCACGAAGGGCATACATACCAGGTGACACAGGCTCCCAAAAGTCTTTTATTTACATTATCAATGACAGAAAATGTATGGCAGGGTTATTCATTTGGCGGCCCGCGGGCCACATGTGGCCCGGAAGCAACCTCCGAGTGGCCCAGCCCGTGGTCCCGCCAAACTAGCAACACGCAAACAACGCAGAGCGTGCCGTGCCGGTAGTAGGCCTAGCCTAGATTACTATCACAATGTCTAAAATTGACAATGAAAACCGTCAGTTTAACCCTGCCTGGACTGACAAATACTTGTTTATTTTACCGCCACATTCAAACGCCAAACCGATGTGTTTAATTTGTAATGAGTGCGTTGCAGTACTTGACCCAGTACAATCTGCAGAGACACCACGTTGAGAAACACCAGACTTTCCGCACCAATTTTCCCGAGGGATCTCAAGAGAGGGCTGCAAAAGTACAGAGTTTGATTGCATCTTACAACCGGAGCAGTACTACCATGGTGTGGTCATTCACAGCCCAAGAGAGAGCTACCGCAGCATCCCTTCATGTTTCCTGGATATTGGCAAAAAAGAAAAGGCCATTCACAGACTCTGAAACCGTGAAGGACTGTATGCTGGCTGTTGTGGATGAGGTGATAAATGACGATAAAATTAAAACGAGCGTGGCATCTGCTATAAAAAACGTACCCCTGTCAGATACTTCCAACAGTCGTAGAGTTGAAATTCTTGCTGCAGATGTGTATGAAACGCTGTTAGGAGACCTGAAGAAAGCTGGAGAGTCCACAGACAAAACTGATACTGCTCAGCTGTGCATATATGTCCGTTTTTTTGACGGCAAATGCTTCCGAGAGGAGCTGCTCGGCCTACTGCCGTTAGAAGGACACACAACTGGCGATATAGTTTTTGGGAAAATTTCCGCTTTTTTTAAAGACAATGGTCTGGATATGAAGCGTGTGTGCATGCTTGTGACAGATGGGGCTCCATCCATGACAGGGAAAGTGAATGGTTGTTGGCATGTTGGTCCGCTGTTGCACCTCAGTTGATCTCCTTACACTGCATTGTGCATCAGGCGGTGTTGTGCGCAAAACTAAGCGGGGCGCTCAAAACGACAATGTAGCGTGATGGCTACAATAAATTTTATTCGCTCCACATCAAGCCTCCAACACCGCTTATTCCGCATGCTGCTGTCAGAAATGTCTGCTGAGCACCACGACCTGCTTTTGCATAATGGCGTGAGGTGGCTGTCCAAAGGCAAAGCACTGGAGCGTTTTTGTGGTCTCAGAGAAGAGATCATAACTTTCCGCAGCAGCAGCAAGCAAAAAAAGGCAGAAACGCACTTGAGTCGCATACTAGACGACAACTTCATGGCCGATGTCTCCTTTCTGAGTGACATATTCAAACACCTGAATGATCTCAATTTGGGACTACAAGGCAGAGACAAAACTGTCACTGACCTTGTGGAACAGTTGCACGCATTCAAGTTAAGCATTCAAGAAAAGGTCCAAGTTAAACTGGACCTTTTCGCAACTGATTTGAGCACAGGCCGAATGCTGCATCTCATCCCCCGCGCAAATCACGGATGTGATGACAGATTTCATTGCGAGCCTGAAAAAGATCTTTGCTGGTCGATTGGATGGACTTGTTCTGCCCACAGAGGTGGCCGTTTTTGCCAGAGACCCATTCACTGTTGCAATAGAAGGGGACTTATCCGCCAGAGCAAAGAAAGTGGTCCCTTCCATTGACGAGGGGAAATTCACACTTGAACCTGTTGACATGCAGTCATCTGTAACCATGGCACAGGAGCTTCGCACTAACGGGCCTGCAATGTTTTGGACTGATGTCAACGTACATCAGTTCCCTAACATTAGAAAGTAGCGATTGTCATGCTCAGTATGTTTGGATCAACATACACATGTGAGTCAAGTTTTTCACACATGAACTCCATAAAAAGCAACTCTCATTGCTCCCTGACTGATCGTACTCTCCACCAATGCCTTCGGATTGCATTGACAACTTACGAGCCTAAAGTTACTGCTCTCGTTCAAAACAAAAAATGTCACTTCTCCCACTAAGTCAGCAGGGTAACTGTAGCCTACATCAATATAATGTGGGATGTGTAACAAAGGCATGCGTAATCATAAGTGATTTAAAATATGTTTCCTCAGTGTGCAGTAGTACACCTTGTATTCATGTGTATAACTATATAGTTGTGAATACTGTGCACTTTATATTTTATGCACTTTGAGATGTTCCTGGGTCAAATGTGAGCAAGACATTAAGTTTTCAAAAGAAAACAATGTTATTGCTAATAGCCTACTGTGCACTATTTTGTTTTATGCACTTTATTATCAGATAGGTCAGATATGTAGCCTAGGTAGGCCTAGGCAAGAGGTGCCTATAGGTCAGTTTTTTTTTTCTTTTGTAAGTGGACAAAGTAGGGGCTACCTCAGATTTGCTAGCTCTTTTATTGTTTTTTATGCACCTTTTGCTGTGCAAACTGACCGAAGTTAAAAGAAAAAGGTTTTAAAATGTCTCATTAAGCTGCTTTGCCGCTGAAATGACTGGCCCAGCTAACCTTCTTGGTTTGAAAATCTGGCCCAACTGAATTTGTAATTGAATATCCCTGATGTATGGCATTGTAGGAGTGAAAGGATCAGATTTGTATGTGAAAATAGCTGACGCCACAACAGGCACTTTGCATTTTTTGACACTCCCCCCTTATGCGTATTGAAAAGGTTTTCAAAGTTGTCATCATTGAACTTGTGCCGATACCATGTATCAGTTTAACAGTGAAAACTTTCATAACCACGTGTTCAGACAGGGACAGGGAAGCCGGCAACCGGTGGTGGAGGAGTGCGGTGGTGGGGGGGTGAGGGGAGCGTAGGTGGGTTGCCGGAGCTCGCTCACTGTTATGTTTCTCTCTCTCTCTCTCTCTCTCTCTCTCTCTCTCAATCATCGGACACAAATCAAATTAAACTTCTTTGTGTCATTATTTTGCGGCGTAAATTGCGAGTCAGACTCAGATTTAGAAGCTAGTACATGAAATAAACAAAGTCAGAACACACACACAGGTAGATTATCAGAGTTTAGTCCGTGAATCCACCTGGATAGTCTCTGTTTCAGAGACATTTCAGTGCTGTCTGTGGAGGTTTGATCGATCTGAGTGTCTGATTGGCAGCCGGAGCGTGACGTGGGGCTCCGGTTTCCCAAAAGTTGAATCTGGTTCAACTTCTCTCGTCGGATGCTGGCAGCGTTTTTTTGCGGCAACCCCTGCTGCTGCCGGCGCGGAAACGCACGACCCCCACTGAAATGAATTGAAAAACGTCGCCGGCGTCCGGCTTCCCTGTCCCTCACAAAGTACCCTCATCTCACCAGTCCGGGCATGGTATGGTTCCACTGGAACATATAGTAGCAATACCTTATTTACATTTTGTATCAAAGGATATCACATTTTTTCCTTTGTTTCCTGTGTTTTTTTTAGATTGCACAGGACTTCCAGGTGCTGCATGGTGAGTGTGCACCTAAATTATTTGAGACCTGGCTCCCTGAATATGCTGAAAAGGTCCTGTATTTGGCCAAGCAGGACAATAAACTCCCTTCACTTACTGTTGAGGACCACTCAGTGGTTCTCAACCCACATTTTCTTGTACACATTCATGACCATTCATGATTCAAAATGAACACACCAATTAAGAACCACAGCTCATTTGGCTTCCTTGTACAGTTAGTATTAGCATTATAACACAAACTGGTAGTCTATTATCTTGCTTACAATTCACCTTCTACACAATATTCACTTTATTTTATCTATCTTTCTGTCTCTGTTTTAGTTTGGAACAAATATGGTAGAATACCTCCAGCAATCGAAGCCATTCCCCTCTGTCCTGGCGCTGGGAGATCCCCAGCAATGTGCCTCTCAGGCATTTGTGATATTAACTGGTCAGGCACTCCCTCAGAGCACACTGCTTGGGGCAGTTGACGTGTGCTTCAAGGCATTTTATGTTCTTGATATCAACTACCCCAAGCAGTGTGCTCCCACATGGGAGTTTCTGCAGCAAGTTGTGTATCAGATTGAGGGATCTGAATCAAAACCAGTCAAATTTCTTAAGACTGCCTTGCTTAATTGCAGAACTGTTTAATTGTGTTAAGCTGAAGTAAATGACACAACCAATGTTTGAAGACTTTAAGCCTTAAGTCCAGTCCAGTTATTGAATGTTGTCGAATGTTTGAGAGAGAATGCTTGAGAGAGAATGTTTGAGAGTTGTTTATTTTTCTATTTTTTCTTTCTAATATTGTTATTACAGTGTGACCTAAAATAAATAGGAAAATAAAAAAATAAATAGGTCCAAGTGTGTGTTTTTTTTTAATATAGATTTTAATTTAATTTAATGCAATAAAAATGTAAAAGTGCTTAAAGTGTGTAATATAATGTAAAACAAAGTTTTATTTTCTGAAATAAGGCATACTGGCATAGTAACCCAAGTTAGGTTATTTTTGACCCAACTCCTGGGTTAAAAAGGGACCAACTAATTTCTGGGTTATTTCAACCCAGAAAATGGGGTTGCTCTTTTGACCCAGAAGTTGGGTTATATTAACTACACTGTTGGGTTATTTTAACCAAACATTTGGGTCGGGTATTTAACCCAGAAGTTGGGTTATATTAACTACAATGTTGGGTTATTTTAACCCAACATTTGGGTCAAGTTGGGCCAAACAGAATAACCAAATTTTCTGGGTTGAAATAACCCAGAAATTAGTTGGTCCCTTTTTAACCCAGTAGTTGGGTCAAAATTTTTTGACCCAGGAGTTTTTAGTGTGAAAGCTACACTCTCTTTCTCTTTCTGTCTTGCCCCTTCACGGAGAAACAACTGATTGTGGTGAATCACGTGTTCTGTCTGACCTTGGGCTAAATATTTGTATTTAATAAAGTTTGGTAACCACTGAACTAGGCCATTGGAAGTGTTGTTGTCAAGCTGACACCATACTGTATTTGATGTGTGTGGAGTTGGCTTTCGGGTATTTTTTTAATTCATCGTAGTTCATTTAAAAGTTTACATTAAAAGGAAACAAAGTTTTAACACACACACACACACACACACACACACACACACACACAAGTATATTATTGCATCAAGTGTTACTGATGAATCAATATGTTATCAGCAATTTACTCATAGTTTATGTTTATTACTGGCTTAATTTATAACAATGCATTACATTTTAGAAACTCGTCAGGATTGTTTTGTATGTACAATCCTGATCTGCTAGTAACTATAGCTGTAAGATAAATGTAGTGGAGTAAAGTAGCATTAGAATTGAAATACTCAAGTGAAGTGCCTCAAAATTGTACTTCAGTACAGTACTTGAGTAAATGTACTTAATTACTTCCCTTTATGGAGAAATATGTTACAGATTATGGATGCAGAAAATCATAACTATCAGTCACATTTTTTTTAATATTCCATAACTGAGTCCCATAAAATGTCTTACTAAATATGTTTTTTCACAAACGCTGCCTTAATAGTATTTCATGTTCATAAAGCTGAATTCAGGGGAAATCAAATGTAGACAACAACAACAACATTCTACACAGCCAAACCTTCGCTGTGTGTTTTCTTGCTCTTACTTAAATAATCACATTAGCTACCCCAGAGTCAGCTGACTTCCTCACACTGAGTCAAGGTGTGTTTTGAATTAATATTTATGTCACGCAGCAGCACAGAAAGAGGTGCTCCTGTTATGTCCTCTTCACATGCAACCTCTTCAAAGCATTAGAAATGAATCTGTGTCTCCTGGATAAAGCGCAGGATGTGCCAGGCTGCCAGCTAGCGACTGGGGTAGAGTGCCATGCAGGCCTGAAGCAAGGTGAGACTGGGGGATAGCCACCATTAAAAGATGCCTCTTCACAGAGGACACTCACTCTTTTAATATTTGCCTTTGCCTTCACTTCAAAGTGGCTCTCACTGGCTGTTTAGGGGTGTAACGAAAAGGGAAATGTGCTAAAAGGAGGAGTTAGGGGGCTTCAAGGTATCATGATGAAGGACACAGTACCAGACCAAGGTAAAGACTACAATTAATAGGACAGTTTCACTAAATACTGTAATTGAGAAAGACGTCCTCATGCACATCTTCTGCTCTGTGCATGAATGTAAAATAAATACATTTCCCTTCTATAAACGGATTACATAGAGGAGACAAGACTAGAAAGAGATACCAGTTTGACATTGAAATCCCTCAGTGGAAAGTGAGGGTGTGGTGAGGTGTCGTCTCTGTCGACTTCTCTACTGTAAAAGTTTTAATTTTCAGTGAAAGTTTTTCTTATATAACCATGAACCAAAACTTAGCCTAAGTTTAAGCAAATCTGGGAGGTTTCCAGACAGGTGAATAGAGAGTTGGACTTGGAAAACATTCCTCCTGTAAACTTGAAGGCGGAGGCCTTTTCTCCCAGAAGCCAACTTTCAGTGTTATTCAATCAATCAATCAGTCAGTCAATCAACATTTACAACATATAGCACTTTACAGTAACCAACAGGTATCCAAAGTGCTTAACATCAGAATCAAGACTAAAACACACATCATGTAACATATACAATAAAAAGAATGACACATAGAAACAATAAAGTCAGAAGAGGTTGCATATAAATAGGAGAAGGAAATTGTCACACCACTACTATGTATTAAAAGCCTTTCTAAACAGATAAGTTTTGAGTTTAGACCTAAAAAGTGCTACATCTGTAGTCGTCCGAATTTCAGGGGGTAATTTGTTCCAAAGTCTCGGGGCAGCAACCGCAAAAGCCTGATCACCCCAACGTTTGTACTTTGACCTTGGGACTTCTAAAACCAGCTGATTTGAGGACCGCAAGGACCGGTTGTGCTCACGCAGGGTTAAGATCTCGGACAAATACTCCGGGGCCAGTCCGTTTAAGGCCTTGAAAACAAACAATAAAATCTTAAAAACGATTCTAAAATGCACAGGGAGCCAATGAAGGGTGTAGAGAACAGGAGTAATGTGTGCGCGTCTAGATGTGTTAGTTAAAAAGCGAGCAGCCGCATTTTGTACAAGTTGAAGTCATGAGATGGAGGTCTGATTCAGACCATCATAGCGAGCATTACAATAATCCAACCTTGAACTAATAAAAGCATGAATCGCCTTTTCTAGATCATGCCTGTTAAGGAAGGGTTTAACTTTAGCCAGTAGACAAAGCTGGAAAAAGCTCATTCTGACAACATTGCTGATTTGCTTATCAAATTTCAGGTTGCAATCAAAAGTAACCCCCAGATTTTTGACAGCTGGCTTAAGGTATGAAGCCAGGGCTCCCAAACTCACTGCTGGACAGTTTGGCATACCTGAAGTACTAAAGATGATACACTCAGTTTTAGCTTCATTCAAATGAAGAAAGTTTTGTGAAAGCCACAACTTAATATCATTAATACAGCTAAGCAGGGAGTCTAGTGCGTCATTGTCATTCGGTTTCATAGGCAAATACATTTGTAAATCATCTGCATAACAATGAAAAGACAGGTTATATAATAGCCCCTAAAGGCAACATATATAAGGAAAACAGAATGGGGCCAAGAATAGAACCCTGGGGTACCCCACAGGAGAGAGGAGCAGTTGACGAGGATAAGTCACCAATCATGACCGAGAAGCTTCTATTTGTCAAATAGGATCTAAACCATGTAAGTGCCGAGCCTCGGATGCCTACACACTGATCAAGGCGAGAGAGGAGGACTGCATGGTCCACTGTATCAAACGCCGCTGTGAGGTCCAAAAGCATTAAAACAGCCGGATTCCCGGCATCTACAGTCAAGGCAATATCATTGTGTACTCTAAGCAGTGCAGACTCAGTGCTATGACGTGATCTAAAACCAGATTGAAATTTTTCAAACACAAAGTTCAGTTGTAAAAAGGCTTGCAGCTGTATAAAAACAACTTTTTCCAAAACCTTTGACAGAAAAGGCAGATGTGAAACTGGTCTAAAATTGGACAATACTGTGGAGTCAAGCTGAGGCTTCTTAAGTAAGGGTCTGACCACAGCATGTTTAAAAGCAGCTGGGACAGAACCTAAGCTAAGACAGGAATTAAAAAAAGTAAGAAGACTTGACCCTATAGTGCTATTAAAAACCTCCTTCACTATCCTGGCAGGAACAATGTCTAAAGGACAGTTGGTCGGTTTCATGTGTTGCACTACCTCAGTTAGCAATGTCAGAGAAACTGGCTGAAATTCCCTAAACACAGCGTAGTGCGTAGAGCAGCAGGTACAAACACATTGACATTAGCACTGGCGTTTTGCCTGACAGAAGCAACTTTGTCAATAAAATAACAGAGAAAATCCTCACAAGTACTGTTTGAAACATCTGTCGGAGCAGAGGTGCATGGATTCACAACAGAGTTTATCACATTGAATAACACTCTAGGTTCATGGCAACTGCTAGCTATGAGAGATGAGAGATGCTGCATCTTCGCCACCTTCACAGCCTTCTGGTATGTTGCTAGACTGTCCCTTAATAAACCCAGAGATACATGCAAATTGTCCTTCTTCCACCTTCGTTCAGCTTTTCTGCAGTGTTGCCTAAGGGCCCTTGTGGTGTCATTTAGCCAGGGGTCCGCCTTAGGTTTAATAGTTTTAGTCCGAACAGGGGCAATAGAGTCCAAAATGTCAGTACATGTGGAGTGGAACACAGAGAGAATGTTATCTGGGGAAGAGGGAGATACCAGACCATTCTTTGCATAAAACTGTGAGCCCACAAATGCAGAAGCAAACTCTCCAGCTGAAGAGGAGGTAATGCAGCGGCGCCTAGAAGTTGAGGATATAGGCCTACTAGCAGGTGGTGGAACACTGATCTCAAACCTGATGGGGAAGTGATCTGAAATGCCAGTTTCTGTTATTTCACTGAGTGAAACTGAAAGCCCATATGAGATGATGAGATCCAGGGTGTGGCCAAGATGATGTGTCGGCCCTTCCACACATTGATTAAGGCCAAATGAGTTCAAAAGAGTTTTAAAATCATGAGCAAGTGGGTTTGAGGGACAACGCACATGGATATTGACGTCCCCACAGACCAGGAGCTTGTCATATTTAGGAACAACATCAGCTAAAAACTCTGAAAACTCGCTCATAAAATCCTTGTTGAGTTTTGGTAGGCGATAAATAACTGCACACAACACAGGAGAATCCAGATCAGCCACAAACAGCTGAAGCTCAAAACTATTATAACAGGATGCAGGTAATAATCTGCATCTGTACTCATCTTTGAAGAGAGTGGCCAGCCCACCACCTCGACCTGACACTCTGGGAGAGTTGAGGAAAGAACAGCTGGGGGGGAGGAGCTCCGAGAACGTGCTGTTATCACCTGGTTTCAGCCAGGTTTCCGTCAACAACAGAAAGTCCAGCGCATTTGTTGTAAAGAAGTCATTCAAAATAAAAGTCTTATTCGTGAGTGATCTAGTGTTGATCAGCGCCATGCAAATTGAGCATCTTTCAGTCTGTTGGGAAGCACGATTGATCGGGCGGAGATTCACATGCTCACAGCCTCGCTTTGAGCGCTTCCTGTTCCAGCAGCGGGGAGATGGGCACTCGGTCGGGTACAGTCGACCGGAGCCACCGGTAACTATGTACCAGAGAACGCCGCGGATCGCAGCCGATGAACTCCGCGGAAAACCCACCACAAGGATAGCCCAGATCGCTGGTGGAGGATGATGCCAGGTACGCTCTGAGCCTGACACACGTACTCCTCCTCTCTTACCGCGTCTCCTGCGGCGATTGTTGCGGAGCGGCAGGCAGGGCTGACGCCGTAGATAGGCCGGTAGGCCAGGAAAAGGTGGCGGCGTAGATTGACCATCAGCGCCGTAGATCGGCACTTTCTCCGCAGAATAATATATACTTAAAAGAGTCAGGCGATCATACACCAGCAGAGGTGACACATTTAGAATGACAAACAGTAGACAGAGGCAAATATACAATAATTCCAACACAGGTAAGCGGCGAGACACACACAGCGGTGCCATCTTAACCCCAAGAAATCCATTCAAGCTCTTATGATCATTTTAAAGCCATTTTGTGTACATGTTTATATGATTATACCATGTTTCAAATTATTTAAATGGCACAAGTTGTGTTTGTTTTGTTTGTAACAGTGTATCAGTGTATGTTGAATATGCTGTTCCCCTGCCTTAAAGGGAAATTTAAGCGATTTTCAACCTTACCTATCTGAATGAGTAATATAGTGTGAAAAAACCCTGCTGTTCTTTCCAATGTTCTGTGTCTCTGGGGCTCAGCCTGCCACAGCTGCAAAATCTCCTCTCCAGTCACGTCACTGGAGGACGAAAGAACTACAAGCTACTTGAGCACTGGTAGCTGGGGGCGCAATGCCAAGCTTCCTTGTTCTCTTCTCTTGTATTGCAGAGGAGCCTTTAGAACTTGAGCTGCCAAGAGCAAACACAAGGTGGTTCCAATTGCCGTTCGATTCCAACAGAAACTGAATCATTCTGCTGCATGCTCTCCCGAGGCTGTATGTGTGTTTCTGCTTGCTTTCTTGGATAGAGGTGTGCTGGAGACCTTTCTTTAGGATCCCAAAGTCAAACTGGAAAAGACAACCAAAACTATCAGGGCTATTTTGGGATGCATCCTGGTACATAATAATAATAATAATGCATTTTATTTATATAGCGCTTTTTGCAACACTCAAAGACACTTTACAGAGTTACAGGTTAGCACAGCTGCTACTGATTCGTGAAGAGGAGAAATTGCTTTCTCAGTCAATATAGCACACACTGGTAATGTATTTCTTCAATAGACATGCGCAAAACACATCCCCAACGGTGCCTTGCACTGAAAGTGCGAAGGAACCTATTGTTTTTGTAAGGATTATTTTTCCGAGTCCTTTTGTCGCATTTTTGAGGGGGTTAGAATGCACGAAAACTCACAAAACTTTGCACACACATCAGGCCTGGTGAAAAATTTCCTCTGGCGCAACATGTGACCCACTTCTACCACTAGGTGACGCTATAGCAGAAAAAACGCGTTTGGCCCTATAACTCCCAAACCATACATCACACACTCAAAACCCATATATCCTCGTATTCCCTGGATTCAACTGAATCTCCTGATGTAGGCCATGCCCATTTCAGCCTAGACTTTTATGCGTGAAAAATTGTGATTTATAGAAAACCTACTTTGCCAAACTCCTCCTAGACCGTGCGACCAATCTGTACGAAACTTGGCAAGTAGCATCTCCAGACCAACCTGACAAAAAGTTATCAAAAGAATTTTTATAGGATAAAAATTGCGCAAATTACGCACAAAAAAAATTTGTGTAGCTAACTATAAAAACACCAACTTTGCCATATCTGGACCAAAATTAAGACTATCAACGCAAAACTTTTGATTCTTGTTTGCTATAACCCTCTGGAGGTCCCCCACACATTTTATATACATTGGCCACTAGGGGGCACTTCAAGTACAAAAAAGTTTATATATCTCATGAACAGCTCATCAGATTTTTACAAAATTTGGAGGGTACCATCTAGGGCCAATCCTGAGGCCACCCCTACAGTAAGGTACTGATTGGTCAAATTGGGCGTGGCCTATAGGACCCTAATTGGTTTTAGCCCTTGGGCACATTTTTGATAGCCTCAGTATATACTGAGGCTATCAAAAATGTGAAAACTCAAACAAATTGGCACCCACATAAACACCTGGGAGCTTTGCTAGACTGTACAGCGATTTGGCCCATACCTGTAAGTGAGCTCCATAGCGCCCCCTAATGTGTAGAAGGCCTTAACTTAGACTGACATAGTTGCTCCAATCTTCACCAGATTTAATACACATATTGCTCTAATCATTGCGGACATATTTCCCATTTACCTTCATTAGCTCCCAACCGGAAGGCGGCCATTATTCATTATTCATTTTCATGTGTTTTACATTCTTTCGAACTTGTCCTAGGCGTGATTTCAATCTTCTTGAATCTTTGCAGGTAGTATCTGTTGACCCTCATGACGAAAAGTTATCCAGAGAATTTTGATAGTTGAAAAAATGCGCAAGTTATAGCAACTTCTTGTCTAAACAGGAAGTTGCGTTATCTTGGCAACAATTATTCCGATTGCCCCGAAATTTGACAAGGTTGTTCCTCATGGCCGGTTTAGCATATTTGCCAAAGTTGGCGGTAATCGGCCATTAGATGGCGCTGTTTTGATTTTATTTTTATTAATCAGCAAAATATTGATATATGGGAAGCCTACTCTGTCTAACTACTCCTGGGGCGTGAGTCCGATCGGCACGAAAACTTGCATATAGACTCGGAGGACCCTTGTGACAAAAAGCTATCAAAAGAATATTGATAGCTAACACAATGCGCAAGTTACAGAGGATCAACTTCCTGTAGGTGGGTGTGGAAACAGGAACGGTTGTATCTTGCCAATGGCTATTCCAATGGACACAAAACTTAGAACAGTTGTTCCGCATGTGCCAATGAGGCTGTGTGCCAAATATGGCGTCAATCGGCCTTTAGATGGCGCTGTTTTAATTTTTTTAATTAATTAGCAAATTTGCTTTGAGCAAAACCTACTTTTTTTAACTCCTCCTAGAGCGTGAGTCCCATCTGCACAAAAATGTACACGTAGACTCGGTGGACCCTCATGACAAAAAGTTATCAAAAGAATTTTGATAGATAACACAATGCGCAAGTTACAGAGGACCAACTTCCTGTAGGGGGCTGTTGAAACAGGAAGTTGTGTATCTTACCAAGATTTATTCCGATTGACACCAAACATGACACAATTGTTCAGCATAGGGGCTTGAGCATCCATGCCAAATTTAGAGTGAATCGGCCATTAGGTGACGCTGTTAGAATTTTGGCTATTAATTATTCACATCGCGATATATGGGAAACCTAACTCCTCCTGGGCCGTGAGTCCAATCTGCACGAAAACTTGAATATAGACTCGGTGGACACTCGTGACTAAAAGTTATCAAAAGAATTTTGAAAGCTAAAACAATGCACAAATTATAGAGGAACAACTTCCTGTAAGTGGCTGTTAAAACATGAACGGTTGTATCTTGGCAAAAGTTATTCCGATTTACATGAAACTTAGAATGTGTGGTCTACATGTGATGTTGCGTCTGCCAGTACCCCGACTGCAAGAAGGCGAGGGCCCGTTCATTGCTTTTTCATTTTTGATGGCCTCAATATATAAGAAAACTCAAAAAAATTGGCGCCCACATAAATACGTGGGAGCTTTGCGAGACTGTACGGCGATTTGGGCCATACCTGTAAGTGGGCTCCATAGCGCCCCCTAAGGCGTGGAAGGGCTTAACTTGGACATAGTTGCTCCGATCTTCACCAGATTTAATACACATATTGCTCTAATCATTGCGGTCATATTTCCCATTTACCTTCATTAGCTCCGCCCAACCGTAAGGCAGCCATTATTAATTTATGCCTTTTCATGTGTTTTACATTCGTTCGAACTAGTCCTAGGCCGTGATTTCAATCTTCTTGAATCTTTGCAGGTAGTATCTGTTGACCCTATGACGAAAAGTTATCCAAAGAATTTTGATAATTAAAATAATGCGCAAGTTACAGCAACTTCCTGTCTAAACAGGAAGTTGCGTTATCTTGGCAACAGTTATCCCATTCAGACCAGATCACACATCTGTGTGTGTTTACCTTTAAGACCGGATCACACATCTATGCGTAGTCACCATAAAGCCCGGCAAACGCGTCTGCGTCATTTTGAGCGGTGTCGTCTTTTTCAAGGCATATGGCCAATTATATGCACTGTGATTGGCTGAAATATTCTTAGGGTGAGTGATAGAGATGCTTAGGGATTTTTTTTAAACACGTGACTAATAAAATGCTTTGTGATTGGTCGAAATAAGCCTACACGTACAGTACGTTTTCTTTTACCGTCTATGGTTTTGGTCGACATTTTTAAACACCGTGCTAGCGATCCGTCATGGCTGACTTAAGTGAAGGAAGTGATATTGATGAAGTTACGGAGGATGACACAGGACCAGATTTAAATGATATCCCAGATGATTTAGATGTACCAGCCGATCGCATAGTTAGAGAGCAGTGGATCCTAGCGATGTTTCGAGAGGGAGAGGAGGATATACGCAAATCGCGTATATCCTCCTCTGAAGAAGAATGGAAGACCGACAACTTTCACTCTCGTGAGAAGATCCCATATAATCGCGAACCAGGCGTCAAGATAGAGCTTCCAGATGTTTTTACACCAATACAGGTATTCTCCCATGTTTTCACGGAAGAGTTGTGGATGCGACTTGTAACAGAAACAAACTGCCATCACGTAGAGATTTCTGGCGTCAGAAAAAGTGGCTTTTTCGAACGACCATCCCTCAAGCCATTTCAAGGGACAGATTTGCCATCATCTGGAGGTAGGTTAATAATAATAACAATACACACATACTGTGTGTGTGTGTGTGTCTGTGTGAGTGAGAGTGTGTGTCTGTGTCTCTGTGTGTGAGTGTGTGTGTGTGTGTGTGTGTGTGTGTGTGTGTGTGAGTGTGTTTGTATCTGTGTGTGTGTGTGTGTGTGTGAGTGAGTCTGTGTGTGTGTGTGTCTGTGTGAGTGAGAGTGTATGTGTGTCTGCGTGAGTGTGAGAGTGTGTGTGTGTGTGTGTGTGTAAGTGAGATGTGTGTGATTGATAATAATTGATGATTATGGATAACAACAATACATTCCCTCTTTTCAGCGGAAAACTTTTACAACAATTATGTGCATTCAAACTACCGCACATGTGTACCACTGGAATACATTGGTACAGATTGGCGAATATGGAGGACACTTTATTACAGACGGAATACTGAGCTTCACCTGCTACGGAGACCAGCACCTCAGCCTGCGGGCTGCGGTGTTGCCCGATGCCGCTAGCCGGGGAAAGGGACCTCGACAGCGGTGTGCAGGAGTTCGAGGCAAGCTAGGTGGAAAGCTAACGCTAGCCGGCCACCTGTTCCATCAATCTTGCTTGCAAGTGTCTGCTCATTAGACAACAAACTGGACTACATCCAACTTCAACGAAACTCCCAACGTGAGTTCAGAGACTGCTGTTTTTGTTGTTGTGGAAACATGGCTGAACAACAGTGTACCGGACTATCCAGCTACCAGGCATGCTGCTCTGTCGCCGGGTAAAACTAGTGGAGGTAGGCTGTGTTAACACAGACAGGTGCAGAAATGGGGTGCTTGTATCCAACTAACTGCTAAATGCTGGTGCAGTTTGTGACTGTTAAATGCCGAACATTCTACATTTCACGCAAATTTATGGCTGTATTTATACTCAGTGTTTACATCCCACCAAGTGCTAATGCTAGTATGCATTAGCTGAACTTTACGGAACCTATAATGTGTGTGCACTAAATGTAGCCTGTTTCGTATGTCGTTTTTATATAATGTTGTTTTTATATATTTTAAATGTGTAACACCACTTGAGCCATGGTGAAACGTTGTTTCGTGCATATGGTTGAAATGACAATAAAACACACTTGAGTTGAGTTGACCGTCTCACTGTCTAGGCGTGGCTTGGGAGTGGACTCTAAAGCAGCGAAGCAAGTGCATTCTGGGATTTGGTGTCTTTCATCCACATGAGCCAAAAACACATTTTCTGGCTTTTCTCGGCCTAGAAGCCACCAATTTCTAAAACAAATTCACATTTCTACTACATAAGTGACCCAATTTAAAGATATATTCATCTTTCCAAAGGTGAAATATCCCTTTAACGTGGTTTAATGTACCTAAATAACGATCAATCTCTCTCATATTGCTCCTTATAACCACTGAAAACTGTCAAAAAAATTGAACCCAAAGTCCAATTATTATGGACGTTATCTGACTGAGTTGCTATGGAAATGCCCCCCCCCCATCTGAAAGAACTACTCACCCCTCTAACTACAACTCGATCCCTCCGTTCAACAAACTCAAACCGCCTCCTTCTCCCCATGACTAAGCTCAGCACCATGGGTGATCGGGCTTTCTGTTCTGTCGCTCCTCGGATCTGGAATGCCCTACCCGACCATCTGAGGGCACCTCAAACTATTGAGACTTTTAAAAAAGGACTAAAAACAACAACACTAACCCTGCAAGTCATTGCACTGTCTATTTGTATTTTATATTGATGTTTTTACCATGCTTTTATGATCTTAACTGTAGCACTTTGAGATTTGCTCCAAATGTATGTTATGTATGTATTATTATTTATTATAAAAACCTTCCAACAACGGCAGCAGTGTTATCAGTGAACGCGGAAAAGGCTTTTGACCGCCTAGAGTGGAACTACTTGTGGCAAGTAATGGAGAGGCTTGACTTGGGGGCCAAATTCATTGATATGCGAACCCCACGGCCATAGTCTCAACCAATGGCTTGCATTCTCAGCCATTTCCCATCGAGCGGGGTTCGTGACATGGGATGCCCACTTTCCCCCATGCTGTTTGCAATCTCTCTTGAACCGTTAGCCGAAGCCATAAGGCAAAATAAAATATGTAATGTCCAGATTAAATCCAATAGCAGCTCAATATCATTATTTGCAGATGATATTTTGTTGTACATCTCTGACTCTATTCCAAAAATTAAGATTATTCCAAAAATTAAAATCTTAAGATCTTCAATGAATTTGGCTCAATTTCTGGCTATAAAATTAACTGGAATAAATTTAATCTTCTTTTATTGAACAACAGGCCATTAGCCATTAGTGTTACAATACCAACCCAAAGCAAAATGACATATTTGGGCATCACCATACACGCATCACTACAGCAAGTTGTCCAGGACAACTATGAAACTATATTAAGTAGTGTTCAAAGGAATCTGGCCAATTGGTCTGCGCTGCCAGCATCGCTACGGTCCAGGATTGCTATTGCTAAGAAACTTGATACCTTAATTCGGCAGTATGTTTGGAATAATAAACAACCTAGGCTAAAATACTCTACCCTGCAACGTACCACAAACACAGGAGGGCTGGCCCTCCCCAACTTTAAAATATATCACAAAGCCTTTCAGCTACAGGCCCTCAGAGTGTGGATGGACCCCTCATCTACAATTCCATGGAGAGAAATAGAGCAAAACCTCACTGGAAGTCTAAGACGGCAAGACCTTGCCTTTGCAGGTGTGTGTCCAAAAAAGTGTATGCTAGCCTATGGCCCTATTATCACCAACACATGGAGGAGCAACTACGCTACACCAATAAGTGACATTTCAATACCCCAATATGGCACAATGCACACTTAATGTCTAGTAACAAACCCTTTGCTTGTAACCAGTGGAGTGACAGAGGTATTTCTACTTTAGATCAGCTATTCAACGAGAAAGGTATGTTGAGTTTTGAAGACCTGAGAGCTAGTTTTGAGGTCCCCAGGACATCCTTCTTTTATCTTCGCTTAAGATCAGCCATAGAATGTTATGGAGTGCCATGGGGAAACAGTCTTGAGGCGCACTAATCATTAAATGGTTTGTTGATTTTCCTGTGGATTAGTGTCCAAGATTTATGCTAAACTGATGCAAGTATCCATTGGAGAACTCCCAATAGTAAAGAAATGGGAGCGAGAGCTGAGCCCTGAGGGGAATGCAATTAATTGGGAGACAGTTTGGGACATTTTCCACTGTTCCAAGAACCCAAATCACCAGCAGATCCACTTCAACATATGTCATAGGACATATTGGTAATTCCCACTCCCTATTGCACGTTCTGTTAACCTGAACAAACTGGAACTTTCCTGCATATGGTCTGGGAATGTGAAATGTGCATGAGTTTTGGAATAAAACAACATCAATAATATCTGATGTGATAGGATGTCGAATTCCTGCTAATCCGATTGTTTTGTTACTTAATGACGACTATAAATTACACCTGCTTGGGAGACAGAGGAAAATTTGGCTAGCTGGCTCAACTGCAACCAAGAAAATGATAGCTCAACGCTGGCTCCCCCCTCACTCACTTTGTATAAAACAGTGGTTGGCGTATTTTCTGGACATAGTTATGCTTGAGCTCTCTACAGCAAGGATTAACAAAGCCAAATCATCGACTATCAACCTATGGAAAAGCACAGCAGCACAAATATCAGACCTAATGACCTCAGTGCCACAAGAAATAGAGGAGAGTGACTAGGCAAGGTGTTTTTGTTTATTTGTTCTGTTTTCCTCGAGACCGCAGAGGGTGGGAGAGGGTTTTTGTTCTTGTTCAATTTGTGTTTCTCTGTTCTGAATGAATGATAAAAAAACAATAAAAAATTGATCTTAAAAAAAAATTGATGACATGGGGGGCCAGCTTCACGCAGGTCCCCAGCCCCCCTCCTAAGCCCCAGTTAGTGCCTCTAAGCCTGAGTTTTGACCACCAGGCACCCCAGCTTCCCTCCCAAGCCCCATTATCTGGCCTCATGCCCGGGTTAACAGGCTCCAGGCACTCCTCCAATGCCTTCTTGGGCAAAACCCCTCCATCCACCTGGGCCAGAGATTCGTGCCCCTGGTACACCAACTAAACTTTTGCGCCCCTGGAATACCAACAAAAAACAACACTGTCGTTTTTTCGTGCCTCTGGTATACTTACAGACTTCCAAAGAGAGGGAGGCCAGCCTGGAACCTAAGGCCGCGCTCACAGTCGGCCTTCCTCCCAGGCTCCATCCCAAGCCCTACTGACACCCTCGGTGTCAAACATACGCAGTTCTCTCTCCAGAGAACTGCGTATGTTTTCAAAAACTGGGTTTCACAAATTGTGCAGAAGATGGCTTGGAAAACCGCCCCAAAGTGACGCTCACCAGAGAAGGGGGAAAAGTGCACAAGCGGTTGACCCTTTCCCGCTTCCATTCCCCTTCCAAAAACTTGTTACTCCTGGTACACCAACTACACTTTTATGTTTTTTTTTTCAAAGTGTTTAAATACGAAAACTTTTTTTCGCGCCCCAGGTATACTAACAGACTTCCAGAGAGAGGAAGGCCAGTGTTGGGAATTGGTAGGGTACAGATTCAATTATTGGCAAATTGTTTTATCAATATTAATAAAGTTATTAATATGCGTATTAATAACTTCACCAAATTGACAAACAAAACGGGGCACCACCCTGGAACTCAGGGACCAATAGTTGAGCTGTGAAACAGTCTCATTGGTGGTGTTCCCTTTAAAAGACAGATCTTAATTAACTTGGTTGATCTATCTGGTATTCTTTAAAGGAACAGAAAGGAAGGATGAATTTGAGCACTACCTGTGTTCAACCAGCAATTATTACAACAAAATACACAAAACAATCACAGAAAACTGCTATTTTAAATATAGTAGAATTTATTAACTTCAAAATTATCAATGGCCAATCAATAATCCTTCGATCAATTAAAACCAATATACCCTTTTTTAAAAAACCTAATCTCACAGAATTCCGTGAAATGAACACGGCCCCTTAACTCAAAATCTGTGGCAGTTTCACGGAATCGCCGAAAAGACGGGCCCACAGATGCGATGCCTATGTAAGTCAATGACAGGCATCATCCGTGGTCTACGCACAGATTCCCTGATCACAGCACGTTTTTTTCTGCCAGTTGGGCTGCCGCAGAGAAGCTGTATAGCTTTGCTATTATTGGTATTTTTAGCCCAATAACCGCTGTTTTAATCAACATTTATTCACCAGGGGCCTATACCATGAAGCTGGTTTAGGTGGCTAGCCAGCTATGTTTCAGTTTAGTTTCCACCAACCCTGGGTTTTAGGTACTATGAAAGTAGCTCGGCTATAATCGGTGGTTGTTGCCATGGTATCTTACGCTGCACGGCTAACCTGCTCCGGGGCAGGTTATGTTCTGGATTCGAGATCTCAGTCAGAAGTTTGACCAATCAGCGGTGAGCAAAGAAACATATAGGTGACGTAATTAATTCCCAGCTTCTGTTCTCTGTTGCAATCATTGCAATGGCTTCACCTTTTCTTCCAAATCCTGTGGACATCTCAGCGCAAATTGTTAGACGAGCACTTCGTAGAGAAAGAGTTTTTAGGGACAGACAAAATCCCCTTGACTTTCCTGATACTTATTTGTATGAAAGATACAGATATTCCACGGAAGGAATAACTTATCTTTGCGAACTTCTTGAGCCGCACATAACAAATGTGACTCGTCGAAGCCATGCACTTACTGTACCGCAAACGGTATGTATTGCGTTGCGTTTCTTCGCAAGTGGTACATACTTGTATGCGGTCGGTGATGCGGAGAACCTAGGGAAAAACACAGTTTGTCGAACAATTCGCAAGGTGGACCTCGCACTGCAGGCGTACATAAATAGCTTAATTGTGTTCCCTGGACATTTATCGACCATGTCCATAAAAGAGGGATTTTATAAAATTGCCGGTAAGATGTATTGATAGGGTGACATGAACAAATTTAACCTTTCACAATAATTTTTTTTTTTCCTTCAAAAAGCAGCTTGCACTTAGAGCACTTAAGTATTATACAATAGTCTACATTAGCTACATGTTAAGAATGGTTTTTAATATATATATATATATTTTTTTTTTTCATATGAAAGGATTCCCTAGAGTCATTGGAGCAATGGACTGCACACATGTTGCAATCTCCACAGCTCTAGGAGAACATGAGGCAGATTATGTGAACAGAAAGTCCTTTCACAGCCTTAATGATTAGGTAGGGCTACTATATATATATGTGATGATTTTTATTTGCAATTTAAATAAATCTTTAAATGAATAGTAACTAACAGATTTCATCTGCAGATGACTTGTGATCATGAATGCATGATCACAAGCTTGGATTCCAAATGGCCTGGCTCAGTGCATGACTCACAAATTTTCTATGAGTCTATGTTGTGTCAGCGCTTTGAGGTAGGCAAGTTAAATTTGGTACAGTACAAAACATGTTAAAGTGTTTATTTTAATTGTGACAGCAAAAATTATTTTTCTTCCCATTTTCTGTTCTATGACAGGGCTTTTTGATGGCCTGTTAGTAGGAGACAGGGGTTATGCATACCAGAGGTTTTTGCTAACCCCCTATCCTGACCCTCAGACAGGGCCACAAAACCGCTTCAATGTGGCCCTCAGTAAAGTAAAGGCACATTTCAACTGCCTTAGGCGCTTAAGAGTGTCACCAGAGCGGGCATCACAGATAGTGGCTACATGTGCCATTCTGCACAATATAGCCACTATCAGAAAGGAGCGAGATTGCACAGCACCTGAAACCCCATCCATAATTGGCCGCCCCTTATTATTACTCAAAGCCAACTCCTCTGCCACAGTGTATTCTGCAGGAGGTGGCCCTCCCCCAGTTTTCCGGATTTCACATTTTTTTCTGTTTGCTGCAAAGAAGTGTTTGTGATAAAATGTTCACAAAAATAATAAAAGGTTATGGTAAAATACTCACCACTTTGAATTATATTTTTATATTTTGTCTTGATCTGCTGCCAAGAACGTTTGGAGTTGGGGTTGAATCTAAAAATCAATTAATATTAATCTTTCTTAGGATGTCAAAGCCAATACATTCACATTTTACACACATACATATATAGCACATATATATATATATATATATATATATATATATATATATATATGAATACACACATTTTCATTTTGTTTAATACATTTTTAATATGATTAGCCTATATTTTTACATTAATGGCCTATAGAATGTATTTCTTTAACTTACGCATTAACGCAATCAGCAATCTTCCTCCAAGATTGTTCTCTTGCTTTGGCAGCAGAGACGGTATTACTGCGTGCTTGAAAAACATTTTTATATTCTTCATATTTCTGAAGAATAATTTCTTGCTCCTCCACGGAAAAATATATTGCTCTCGCTCTATCCATATCGAACGTGATTGGTTGTCCGGTGCTGACGTCACTCTTTTATGTTCACGCGTGCGCGGAGTAATCAGAGTTTAAGGATCAAAGCCTGGGTTGACAGAGAAAGTTGATGAGCTGCATGGTACCAATAAAGCCTGATTGCATCGGTTTGGTTTTGTCAACTCTAAACCAATCCTGCAATCCTGAGTTTGTTCAACTACCGTCATGGTACAGGCCCCAGATCTTATCATGGTTTATTTGTATTTCTTTTAATGTTATTATTTCGGTCTATTTCGACCTGGGGCCTGTTTCACAAAACCAAGATAAGGGATTAAGCCGGGATTTATCAGTTATCCTGGATGATTTAAGCCTTGACTCGGTTTCACGAAAGTGGAGGCATATAAATCACCATGGAGATTTATTCTGTACAGCTAGCCTGCTCCCGACCAGGCTAACATTCAGGATTTATTTAATCCTGGAGCCTTTTCTGATCACCCAGCAGTGGTTTTACCCTATTGTTATCAGCCTGGATTAAAATACAACAGGTGCATATTGCTGTTCATAATGTTCATGTTTAAATTATAATTATTCATGTGACAGTCATTGTTACTGTTAAATTGCTGTATGAAGACTGCTGTTCATATTGTTGTTAGAAGTTTGATGAATATATTATGGCAGTTGTTGAGATAATTAGAAAAGGCTGATACAATTTCAAATGTGTTTTAAATGAAGTCTGTTACTAAGGGCAATACATACAATGCTGTACATTTCTATAGTTGACCAATGCACCTTGAATTATTTTAGTTGATTAATTTTTTTTTTTAATTCTTTAACAATAAGGATCATGTTTGGTCCTCTTCCATGTGCATTGTATTTGGCATTCTTAGCACACAAAGTGTGTTGTCCAGTAAACTGGGACTATAATTTGGGAGGATTGTACAATTTGAAGAACATATCCTAATTGTACAATCCTCCCAAATTATAGTCTTAGTTCACTGGACCAGTAACTATCTAGTGATGTAGGCTACTGTACATTCATGTAACAACAGGGAGAGGACACCTCAATGGTTTTTGACCTTATATTTAGCTGGGGGGGAAATAACTGATGAATATACTCTGTTCCATTCATGTTTACAGTGTGCATGGAATGTATCATTTAACTATCTTTATAGTTAGATTTTAGAGTCCCATTTCTTCAGTGTCTTTATTTTCTATGTCCATATATACAAGGGTGCAAGGAATATAATATGTAGAGAAGGAAACTCGTCCTCTATAAAAAATAAAAAAACGCGAGAAAAAGCATGGCTGATAATAGCGGACAGACTGAATGATATATCTAAAAATATACATTTATGAACTACTGCTCTTAACTGAAACCATTCAATGAGTCACTTGTCATTTGCAAAAACGAACAGTTGTACACTTTGCATTAAAAGCGAGCAGTGGAAGTTAATATGACTTAGGAAATGTATATTTTAGCCCATGAGAGAGAGGAAGGAACAGAGTGAAAGAGATATTTACGCATCATATTCTGGCGTTGTAGAAAATTGATCTTCATGGTAAATTTTCTGAGTAACATTATCTTCTGCTTACTTTTAAGGCAAAGAGTACAACTGTTAATTTGTGCAAATGATTAGTAGCCTAATGCTTGAATGGTATGATTATGACGGTTTCAATTCAGAGCAGTGGTCAGTTAATGTATATTTTTAGGCTACTTACACATTCAGTCGGTCCGTGATCGTCTGCCACTCTTTCTCTCGCTGTTTCACTACAGCAGCCGTGTTTCTTTTCTTTTTATACAAATAATGTGTTTCACGTCATCATACTTCCACAAGAAGCTTCTGCTCACTCTGTATAAAGTATGTACGATGCGCATTTTGGCATCAGTAAATCTGTGATCGACCTAGCGATCTTTTGAGGAAAGCCGTGGACGCGCATCTATCTGAATTACTTCAGCCTGGCTCGACCTAGTCTCTCCTCCTCAGCCTGGCTTGGCCTTCGTGAAACGCACCAAGTCAGGCTGCACAGATTAGACTAGGTCAAGCCTCGCTTTATCAGTTATCCTGGATTTATATATTCTGCTTTTGTGAAACAGGCCCCAGGGAAGATGGATTGCTTTGTTGTTTATTGATATTTTAAAAACTATAACGCTACATCTATCAACATTTATTTAGATGTTATCATAGTATACATTTCTTTATTTTAATAATATTATTTTGGTCTTATTACTGGTGAAATATTACAGTATGCTGTAAAACAGAACACGATATGATCCGAGCTGGGTGCATGCAAAGCCGATTTCCCACAATGCAATGCGGGCATTCATTTCAGAGAATCAGACAACGATCAGCGGGTCTTTAACGCCAGTATCGCTTCAATGTACATATATACAGTCAGTGGTTTAGTCACCAGCAACAACACATTGTTCAGCTTTGTTCTAGTAAGTTATGCACCGTAATAACGTTTTTGAAAAATCTGCGGAATACTCCGGAAGTGACGTGGTACATGCAGCTCGGCGGATAAGAAGATAAAAAATACATAACATAACAAAAATACATAACATTCGCGACCGCCGGTGACCCCGATGCGCGCAGAGGAGCGAGGGCCCGTCCATCGCTGCTTGCAGCTTTAGTTAGGGCCCGAGCGCCGACAGCAGCGAAAGCCCTATTGAAACTGAAGGAATTATTAGGGCCCGAGCGCCGACAGCGGCGAAGGCCCTATTGAAACTGAAGGAATTATTATTTTCCCGGCAAATGAATTGGCTTTTTGAGGGGCTTAACATATTCAAAAACTCACCAAATTTGGCCTTCGCATCAAGTCTGGTGAAAATTTACGTATTTTAAGGGTTTCGGGAATATGCGCGCAAAAATGGCTCGCTAGCGCCCCCTACAACGTTAAAAAAAATTGAGCCCCTGCAGTGCGTTTAACGTAGACTCACGAAACTTGGTACACATATGTATCATGTCAAGATGTACAAAAAACGTCATACCCTAAGCCCAACAGGAAGTCCGCCATTTTGATTTCAAAGTTCGAAATTAGTGCGATTTTGGCCATTTCCACATGTCGTACTTTAACGATCTCCTCCTAGAGATTTCATCCGATCAACTTCAAATTCGGTCTGTGCCATCTTAAGACATTAAAGATGAAAAGTTGTTAAAAGAAAAACTTTTCGTCATAGGGCGTGGCCGTGGCGGGGCGGCCATTTTGTGCGTTTCGCCGCCGAAACAGGAAGTGTGTGTAACTCGAGTGTACATTGTCCGATTGGCTCGAAACTTTTCAGGATTCATAAGAGTCTAACCCTGAGGACAAATAAAGGCCGATATTTACTTAAAGTCATAGCGCCCCCTAGTGGCAACAGGAAGTAGGCCTAAAAGTCAAGGTGCTATACTTTAACGAACTCCTCCTAGAGATTTCATCCGATGAACTTCAAACTTGGTCTCTATCATCCCAACACCTTAAAGATGAAAAGTTATTAAAAGAAAAACTTTTCGTCTGACGGTGTGGGCGTGGCGTGGCGGCCATTTTGAGTGTTGAGCGATGAACAAATAAATTGTTGTAACTTGAGTGTACGTTGTCGTATCTGCCCGAAAATTCTCACGATTGACAATGGTCCAGGCCTGAGGACACCGACAGGCCATATTTGACTTTTGGTTATAGCGCCCCCCGCTGGCAACAGGAAATGCGCCTTATATGACAAACATCATCCGATTTACATGAAACTTAGAATGTGTGGTAATGAGCTGGCCCCTATAATATAACCACGCCCACTTACTCAGGCCACATAACATTTGTACCGTTTAAGGTAGAGTCTTATGTGAGGTGTCATTGAACTCAGCAGAGTTGCTTCTTCATTGGTGATGGTTTGGCCCGCCCCCTATGCTTAAGCCACGCCCCCTTTCATGAATGCTGATCCATCTAAGGTAGAGTCTTATGTGAGGTGTCATTGAACTCAGCAGAGAGTTCCTTCTTCATTGGTGATCGTTTGGCCCGCCCCCTATGCTTAAGCCACGCCCCCTTTCATAACATTTGAACGATTTAAAGTTGACTATTGTGTGAGGTATCAATGAACTCAGCAGAGAGTTCCTTCTTCATTGGTGATGGTTTGGCCCGCCCCCTATGTTCAAGCCACTCCTCTTTCATAGCATTTACACCGTTTAAGGTATACCCTTGTGTGAGGTATCATTGAACTCAGCAGAGAGTTCCTTATTCATTGGTGATTGTTTGGCCCGCCCCTCTGTGCTTAGCCACGCCCCCTTTCATACGTGGTGACCCGTTTATGGTAGAGTCTTATGTGAGGCATCAATGAACTCAGCAGAGACTTCCTTTTTTATTGGTAAAGGTTTGTCCTGACCCCTATGCTTTAGCCACGCCCCCTTTCATAACATTTTAACTGTTTAAGGTAGAGTCTTGTGTGAGGTGTCATTGAACTCAGCAGAGAGTTGCTTCATCATTAGTGACGGTTTGGCCCGCCCCCTATGCTTAAGCCACGCCCCTTTCACAGCTAATGAACTGTATGGCGTAGAGTCTTGTGTGAGGTGTCATTGAACTCAGCAGAGAGTTGCTTCTTCATTGGTGATGGTTTGGCCCGCCCCCTATGATTAAGCCACGCCCCTTTCACAGCTAATGAACTGTATGGCGTAGAGTCTTGTGTGAGGTGTCATTGAACTCAGCAGAGAGTTGCTTCTTCATTGGTGATGGTTTGGCCCGCCCCCTATGCTTAAGCTACGCCCCCTTTCATGAATGCTGATCCATCTAAGGTAGAGTCTTGGTGAGGTATCATTGAACTCAGCAGAGACTTCCTTTTTAATTGGTAAAGATTTGGCCCGCCCCCTATTCTTAAGCCACGCCCCTTTCATAACATTTGAACCGTTTAAGGTAGGGTCTTGTGTGAGGTGTCATTGAACTCAGCAGAGAGTTGCTTCTTCATTGGTGATGGTTTGGCCCGCCCCCTATGCTTAAGACACGCCCCCTTTCATAACATTCGAACGATTTAAGGTTGACCATTGTGTGAGGTATCAATGAACTCAGCAGAGAGTTACTTCTTCATTGGTGATGGTTTGGCCCGCCCCCTATGTTCAAGCCACGCCCCCTTTCATAAATGCTGACCCATCTAAGGTAGAGTCTTGTGTGAGGTATCATTGAACGCAGCAGGGAGTTCCCTTTTCATTGGTGATGATTTGCGGTGTCTGAGTGCCGCGCAAATGCACGGTCGCAAGATGACGTGCGCAGAGGAGCGAGGGCCCGTCAATCGCTGCTTGCAGCTTTAATTATTATTATTATTATTATTATTATTAGGGCCTGAGCGGCGACAGCGGCGAAGGCCCTATTGAAACCGAAGGAATTATTAGGGCCCGAGCGCCGACAGCGGCGAAGGCCCTATTGAAACTGAAGGAATTATTATTATTCTTTTCCCGGCAAATGAATTGGCTTTTTGAGGGGCTTAACATATTCAAAAACTCACCAAATTTGGCAGTCGCATCAAGTCTGGTGAAAATTTACGTATTTTAAGGGTTTCGGGAATAGGCGCGCAAAAATGGCTCGCTAGCGCCCCCTACAAAGTTAAAAAAATTGAGCCCCTGCAATGCGTTTAACGTAGACTCACGAAACTTGGTACACATACGTATCATGTCAATTGAAGCCATACAGCAGAAAGATGGCAAGCAGAAATAAAGCAGAGAGTTCCTTCTTCATTGGTGATGGTTTGGCCCGCCCCCTATGTTCAAGCCACGCCCCCTTTCATAGCATTTACACCGTTTAAGGTATACCCTTGTGTGAGGTATCAATGAACTCAGCAGAGAGTTGCTTCTTCATTGGTGATGGTTTGGCCCGCCCCCTATGCTTAAGCCACGCCCCCTTTCATAACATTTGAACAATTTAAGGTTGACCATTGTGTGAGGTATCAGTGAACTCAGCAGAGAGTTGCTTCTTCATTGGTGATGGTTAGGCCCGCCCCCTATGCTTAAGCCACGCCCCCTTTCATAACATTTGAACCGATTAAGGTAGACCCTTGTGTGAGGTATCATTGAACTCAGCAGAGACTTCCTTTTTAATTGGTGATGGGTTGACCCGGCCCCTATAATTTAGCCACGCCCCAACATTATGTTGTCCTCCTGAAAGCTTGTTGTGATGTCATCTTAAGAGCACTAAAAGAACTTTGCAGTATTTTCTTAACAGAAGCTCTTATAATCAAATTTCGATGTAAAATCATGTGAATTCAAGGAGCTTCTTAATATAAAAAACCTTTTTTGAGCACTAAAACAACTTTGCAGTCATTTCTTATCAAAAG
>NC_050183.1:9309248-9321748 GCF_008315115.2 Sander lucioperca
ACTGGATCTCGCAGAAAGTGACCATGACCCCTGGTGTGGCGGCAATATTAATGCACGGTGCAAATAGTCCCGGAAATGGTGTCTTGATCTAATATGACTAATAACTATGATAGACTTATTTAAAGGTCCTATGACATGGTGCTCTTTGGATGCTTTTATATAGACCTTAGTGGTCCCCTAATACTGTATCTGAAGTCTCTTTTATATAGGCCTTAGTGGTCCCCTAATACTGTATCTGAAGTCTCTTTTATATAGGCCTTAGTGGTCTCCTAATACTGTATCTGAAGTCTCTTTTATATAGACCTTAGTGGTCTCCTAATACTGTATCTGAAGTCTCTTTATAGAGGCCTTAGTGGTCCCTTAATACTGTATCTGAAGTCTCTTTTATGTTTGTGGCGTCTGCCAGAGTGGATGATGTCATCGCTAGAGTGCAGCACCTTAAAAAAAATATCTTTCTCCCCTCTCTATAAATTGCTCTCACGCCCACAATATCTAATTGTCATACACAATTTATACATCAAAACATAGGTATTTTTGTCTAGTTTCAGTCAGTTTTGCGATATGCCTTATACTTTTGGCCCACATTTTTAAGTTTATCAACATAAATTTTACATGAATACGTTCACAAAGGCCTTGTGGTGGTCACGATTACATCATTTCACCGATAGCCCTTATCGTTTTAGCAGTCTGAGGCTTTATTTGAGAGCTTGCTCTGTGTCTTTGAATAGCTCCAGTGGGGCACAGCTGACAGTTTCAGCAGGTGACACGGTCGTTAACCTGATTAAAGATCAAAGAGATCTCATCACAGACTTCAAAGGGTGTTTTCACTGGTCATACGTTACCATGACAACCCTTTCACAGACAGTCAACTTGAATACTACAGGCAGTAATATGAACATTAGTCTACTAGTCTAATAATCTTTTGCGTTCCACTTCTGTCTGACTGTCTCTGTCTCTCTTTGTCTGTCTCTCTGTCTCTGTCTGTCTCTCTGTCTGTCTCTGTCTGTCTGTCTCTCTCTGTCTGTCTCTGTCTGTCTCTGTCTCTCTGTCTGTCTCTGTCTCTCTCTCTCTCTGTCTCTCTGTCTCTGTTTCTCCCTGTCTCTGTCTGTCTGTTTCTGTTTCTCCCTGTCTTTGTTTCTCTCTGTCTGTCTCTGTCTCTCTCTGTCTGTCTGTCTCTGCCTGACTCTCTCGCTCTCTCTCTCTCTGTCTTTCTCTGTCTGTCTCTGGCTCTCTCTGTCTGTCTATGTCTCTCTGTCTCTGTCTGTCTGTCTCTGTCTGTCTCTCTGTCTGTCTCTGTCTGTCTCTGTCTGTCTCTCTCTGTCTCTGTCTGTCTCTCTCTGTCTGTCTCTGTCTGTCTATCTGTCTCTGTCTGTCTCTCTCTCTCTGTCTGTCTCTCTCTGTCTGTCTGTCTATGTCTGTCTCTGTCTATCTGTCTCTGTCTGTCTCTGTCTCTCTGTCTGTCTATGTCTCTCTCTGTCTCTGTCTCTCTCTCTGTCTCTCTGTCTCTCTGTCTCTGTCTGTCTGTTTCTGTTTCTCCCTGTATCTGTCTCTCTGTCTGTCTGTTTGTTTCTCTCTGTCTCTGTCTCTCTGTCTGTCTCTGTCTGTCTATGTCTCTCTGTCTCTCTGTCTCTGTCTTTCTCTGTCTGTCTCTGTCTCTCTCTGTCTGTCTCTGTCTCTCTCTGTCTGTCTCTGTCTCTCTGTCTCTGTTTCTCCCTGTTTCTGTCTGTCTGTTTCTGTTTCTCCCTGTCTCTGTCTCTCTCTGTCTGTCCATGTCTCTCTGTTTGTTTCTCTCTGTCTCGGTCTGTCTTTCTCTGTCTGTTTGTTTCTTGTTTTTCTTCCCTCTTCCGTACGTTTTTTGGCTCTCCGTAGCATACGTTGAGCTATTAAAACCATTCAACTTTTAAAATGTTCAGCTCTTTCAGCTAATGACGGAACTTCTTCAACTTTTTTTCTACTATTTATACTTTTTAAAATATTAAGCTTTTTAACACTTTCCTTAACATTGAAGTCAATGAGATCATGCTTCAAATCCTTCAAATTTTCTTCAGCTCCCAACATTTTCAGCCCCTCCATACTTTCACCTACAGTTCTAAATAAAGAACCTACGGTTCTCTCACACTGTCTCGCACTCATTAGCAGGTGTGGTGATTAATGATCAAAGACAGGCTTTATAAGTGCTAAAGGAACATTCATGGTCTATAGATGATAGTGTAGTGGATAGGGTACATGCCTTTGGTGTGGGAGATCCTGGTTTGAATCCCACTGCTGTACATCATCAATGTGTCACTGATCAAGATGTCATTTCACTTTTTCAACTATTCTCACTACTTCAACTTATTCTTACGGATTTAAGCTATTCAACCAGTTTAGCTTTAACAATTCAGCTATTCATGTTTTATTTTGGCTCTCCTCTCTTTCTCTCCTCTCTTCTCTCCTTCTCTCCTTCTCTCTGTCCTCTATTTCCTTTTGTTCAGCCTCATTCTTTTTACCTAACATCTCATATCAGCTAGATTGATGCTTTTTCGTTCTATGCAGTGTCTGATAATAATACAAAGTATTTCTTCTTTCAGCCGTTTTAGGCTAGATTTCAACTTTCATCTTTGACAGTATTACAGTTCAGCTTCAAGCTTTTCTAACAATGTATTTTAGCTCTTCACTTGGGTAATGCAGTTTAGCTTCCAACTCTAACAATTTTCCCGATTTTTTAGCAGTGTAGTGCATTTGAGCTTTAAGATTTCTCGTACTATTTGATGCATATTTCTGCATTTGTGAGTGATTATCGGTTAGAAAATATACTCAGACCTCAAAATGTTCTACGTCTTTTGTCATTCTTCAACTTTTGAAGCCAACAGTTCAGTTTAGCATAAGCTTTTAACTTTTTAATGAAATTCATACGTATTAAAACGATTTCCACTTTTTCAACTCTTCTCACTACTTCAACTTCTTCTTATTAGTGGGAATGCTGTTCAGCAGCATTCCAACTATTGTTATTCTGTTCTTTCTTTATTAGTGGGAATGCTGTTCAGCAGCATTCCAACTATTGTTATTCTGTTTTTTCTTTATTAGTGGGAATGCTGTTCTTTCTTTATTAGTGGGAATGCTGTTCAGCAGCATTCCAACTATTGTTATCCTGTTCTTTATTAGTGGGAATGCTGTTCAGCAGCATTCCAACTATTGTGTTCCTGTCGCTTTTGTTTATTTTTAGTGGGAATGCTGTTCAGCAGCATTCCAACTATTGTTGTTCCTGTCGGCCATTTTGTTTATTTATTTTTCTTTTTATTCCCTCTTCCGTACGTTTTTTGGCTCTCTGTAACTTCTGCATACGTTCAGCTATTAAAACCATTCAACTTTTAAAATGTTCAGCTCTTTCAGCTAATGATGGGACTTCTTCAACTTTTTTTCTACTATTTATACTTTTTTAAATATTCAGCTTTTTATGACTTTTTTTTAACATTGAAGTCAATGAGAGCATGCTTCAAATCCTTAAAATCTTCTTCCGCTCCCAAAATTTTCAGCTCCTTCATACTTTCACCTACAGACGCCAAACAAACTTTAAAATGTTCACAAAATATTCAGTTATCCGGCTCTATCTTTTCAGTTTGATATCTTTTACAGTTTTTGTAAAAAAGCTGTTTAAGTTTAGTGATCATTTCAGGATTTTTCTGCGTTTCTAGTGAGTGTGTATTGCGTGTCCTAGAGTGGATGATGTCATCGTTAGAGTGCAGCAGCTTAGGAAAAAATCTTTGTCCCCTCTCTATAAATTGCTCTCACGCCCACAATATCTACTTGTCATACACAATTTATACATCAAAACGTAGGTATTTTTGTCTAGTTTCAGCCAATGTGCTCAGTTTTGCGATATGCCTTATACTTTTGGCTCGATGAGCTTCCAAATGACAAGAGTTCCACATCTCTGTCCATCCACTGCCCTGTTAACATTCCTCACATTTCTGAGCGAAACGCAGAGCGAACCACTTTTTTAAATCGCTGATATGCCCACATTTTTAAGTTTACCAACATAAATTTTACATGAATACGTTCACAAAGGTCTTGTGTCTCTAACGGTGAAGTCGGTGTTTCGATAGCATGTACTGTTGTGGATTTATTAAGGCTTGTTTGAAGGCTTGTTTGAAGGGTTCTCTCACACTGTCTGTCACTCAGCATTAGCAGGTGCAGTTTATCAGCAGGTGACACGGTCGTTAACTGATCAAAGGATGTTTATAAACACTCGTCACCATGACAACACTTTCACAGACAGCAGCAGCAGTCTTTCAGCCTTTTCAGACATTTCTGCATGTCTTATGCCTTTGGTGTGGGAGGCATGGGTTCCAATCCCACTGTGGTACACCTGTCAATGTGTCCCTGACCAAGATGTTATTTCCCTTTTTCAGCTATTCTCACTACTTCAACTTATTCTTACGGATTTAAGCTACTCAACCAGTTTAGCTTTGGCAATTCAGCTATTGACGTTTTATTTTGGCTCTCCGTAACTTCTGCATACATTCAGCTATTAAAACCATTCACCTTTTAAAATGTTCAGCTCTTTCAGCTAATGATAGGACTTCTTCAACTTTTTTCTACTATTTATACTTTTTTAAATATTAAGACATTTTCAGGTAATTCATTTCAACTTTCATCTTTGACAGTATTACAGTTCATCTTCCAGCTTTTCTAACAATGTATTTTAGCTCTTCACGTAGATAATGCAGTTTAGCTTCCAACTCTAACACTTTTCAATCATAGTGTAGTGGTTATGACACATACCTTTGACATGGAAGACCTGGGTTCAAATCTTATTCTGCTACATTAACTGATGTGTCCTTAAGCAGAACACTCAATCCCTATAGCAATTTGTTTTCTTTCCTGTTTTCTTTTTTCTTTTATGACACATGCCCTTGGATTGGGAGACCCAGGTTCGAAGCCCACTTTGAGCCGTGTTACATCTGACATATATAGCAATTGGAAGTTGCTTTGGATAAAAGTGTAAGCTAAATGAGATGTAACGTAATGTTGTGATAATCTTTATAGCATGACACAGCACTTTTCACCAGACATAAAAAACATTATATTTTGTCTGTCTTTTCTCACACACAGAGGCACACACACGCAAACACACACACACACACACACACAGACACAAACAGACACACAAAAACAAAAACACACATGCAAACACACACACAGACACGCACACACAGACACACACATACACACACACACACACACACACACCAAAACACGCATGCATGCACACACGCACAAGCACATATATGCAGACACGCACACACACACACACACACACAGCCACACACAGACACACACACACACAGACACACACCAACACACATACGCACACATACACACACACACATACACACAAACACACACAAATGCAGACACACACACACACATACACCCAGCAACACACATATGCAGAAACACACACGCAAACACACACACACACACATGCACACACACATGCAAACACAGAAACACACACGCACACACACATATGCAGACACACACACACACACACACACACACACACACATACACACACACACACACACACACAGAAACATACGCACACATACTGGTCATACGTTACCATGACAACCCTTTCACAGACAGTCAACTTGAATACTACAGGCAGTAATATGAACATTAGTCTACATCTTTAGTGTTCCACTTCTGTCTGACTGTCTCTGTCTCTCTTTGTCTGTCTCTGTCTGTCTGTCTGTCTGTCTGTCTCTGTCTCTCTCTCTCTCTGTCTCTCTGTCTGTCTCTGTCTCTCTCTGTCTGTCGCTGGCTCTCTCTCTCTCTCTGTTTCTCCCTGCCTCTGTCTGTCTCTGTTTCTCCCTGTCTCTGTCTCTCTCTGTCTCTCTGTCAGTCTGTTTGTTTCTCTCTGTCTGTCTGTCTGTCTGTCTGTCTGTCTGTCTCTGTCTGTTTCTGTTTCTCCCTGTCTCTGTCTCTCTCTGTCTGTCTCTCTGTCTGTCTGTTTGTTTCTCTCTGTCTGTCTGTCTCTGTCTGTTTCTGTTTCTCCCTGTCTCTGTCTCTGTCTGTCTGTCCATGTCTCTCTGTTTGTTTCTCTCTGTCTCGGTCTGTCTGTCTCTGTCTGTCTGTTTCTGTTTCTTTTGTTCAGCCCCATTCTTTTTACCTAATATATTTCACATCTCATATCAGCTAGATTGATGCTTTTTAGTTCTATGCAGTGTCTGATAATAATACAAAGTATTTCTTCTTTCAGCCGTTTTAGGTAATTCATTTCAACTTTCATCTTTGACAGTATTACAGTTCAGCTTCAAGCTTTTCTAACAGTGTATTTTAGCTCTTCACTTGGGTAATGCAGTTTAGCTTCCAACTCTAACAATTTTCCTGATTTTTTAGCGTGTAGTGCATTTGAGCTTTAAGATTTTTCGTACTATTTGTTTCATATTTCTGCATTTGTGAGTGATTATCAGTTAGAAAATATACTCAGACCTCACAATGTTCTACGTGTTTTGTCATTATTCAACTTTTGAAGCCAACAGTTCAGTTTAGCATAAGCTTTTAACTTTTTAATGAAATTCATACGTATTAAAACGATTTCCACTTTTTCAACTATTCTCACTACTTCAACTTCTTCTTAATGATTTAAGCTATTCAACCAGTTTAGCTTTAGCAATTCAGCATTCCCACGCATTTTCCGCAGGAAATGCATTTTCTAGTTTATTATTCTGCTGCTTCTTATTCCGTACGTTTTTTGGCTCTCTGTAACTTCAGCATACATTCAGCTATTAAAACCATTCAACTTTTAAAATGTTCAGCTCTTTCAGCTAATGATGGGACTTCTTCAACTTTTTTTCTACTATTTATACTTTTTAAAATATTCAGCTTTTTATGACTTTTTTTTAACATTGAAGTCAATGAGAACATGCTTCAAATCCTTAAAATCTTCTTCCGCTCCCAAAATTTTCAGCTCCTTCATACTTTCACCTACAGACGCCAAACAAACTTTAAAATGTTCACAAAATATTCAGTTATCCGGCTCTATCTTTTCAGTTTGATATCTTTTACAGTTTTTGTAAAAAAGCTGTTTAAGTTTAGTGATCATTTCAGGATTTTTCTGTGTTTCTAGTGAGTGTGTATTGCGTCTGGCAGAGTGGATGATGTCATCGTTAGAGTGTAGCAGCTTAGGAAAAAAATCTTTGTCCCCTCTCTATAAATTGCTCTCACGCCCACAATATCTACTTGTCATACACAATTTATACATCAAAACGTAGGTATTTTTGTCTAGTTTCAGCCAATGTGCTCAGTTTTGCAATATGCCTTATACTGTTGGCTCGATGAGCTTCCAAATGACAAGAGTTCCACATCTCTGTTCATCCACTGCCCTGTTTAACATACTTCACATTTCTGAGCGAAACGCAGAGCGAACCACTTTTTTAAATCGCTGATATGCCCACATTTTTAAGTTTACCAACATAAATTTTACATGAATATGTTCACAAAGGTCTTGTGTCTCTAACGGTGAAGTCGGTGTTTCGATAGCATGTACTGTTGTGGATTTATTAAGGCTTGTTTGAAGGCTTGTTTGAAGGGTTCTCTCACACTGTCTGTCACTCAGCATTAGCAGGTGCAGTTTATCAGCAGGTGACACGGTCGTTAACTGATCAAAGGATGTTTATAAACACTCGTCACCATGACAACACTTTCACAGACAGCAGCAGCAGTCTTTCAGCCTTTTCAGACATTTCTGCATGTCTTATGCCTTTGGTGTGGGAGGCATGGGTTCCAATCCCACTGTGGTACACCTGTCAATGTGTCCCTGACCAAGATGTTATTTCCCTTTTTCAGCTATTCTCACTACTTCAACTTATTCTTACGGATTTAAGCTACTCAACCAGTTTAGCTTTGGCAATTCAGCTATTGACGTTTTATTTTGGCTCTCCGTAACTTCTGCATACATTCAGCTATTAAAACCATTCACCTTTTAAAATGTTCAGCTCTTTCAGCTAATGATAGGACTTCTTCAACTTTTTTCTACTATTTATACTTTTTAAATATTAAGACATTTTCAGGTAATTCATTTCAACTTTCATCTTTGACAGTATTACAGTTCATCTTCCAGCTTTTCTAACAATGTATTTTAGCTCTTCACGTAGATAATGCAGTTTAGCTTCCAACTCTAACACTTTTCAATCATAGTGTAGTGGTTATGACACATACCTTTGACATGGAAGACCTGGGTTCAAATCTTATTCTGCTACATTAACTGATGTGTCCTTAAGCAGAACACTCAATCCCTATAGCAATTTGTTTTCTTTCCTGTTTTCTTTTTTCTTTTATGACACATGCCCTTGGATTGGGAGACCCAGGTTCGAAGCCCACTTTGAGCCGTGTTACATCTGACATATATAGCAATTGGAAGTTGCTTTGGATAAAAGTGTAAGCTAAATGAGATGTAACGTAATGTTGTGATAATCTTTATAGCATGACACAGCACTTTTCACCAGACATAAAAAACATTATATTTTGTCTGTCTTTTCTCACACACAGAGGCACACACACACACACACGCAAACACACACACACACACACACACAGACACAAACAGACACACAAAAACAAAAACACACATGCAAACACACACACAGACACGCACACACAGACACACACATACACACACACACACACACACACACACACACACCAAAACACGCATGCATGCACACACGCACAAGCACATATATGCAGACACGCACACACACACACACACACAGCCACACACAGACACACACACACACAGACACACACCAACACACATACGCACACATACACACACACACATACACACAAACACACACAAATGCAGACACACACACACACACATACACCCAGCAACACACATATGCAGAAACACACACGCAAACACACACACACACACACATGCACACACACATGCAAACACAGAAACACACACGCACACACACATATGCAGACACACACAGACACACACACACACACACACACACATACACACACACACACACACACACACAGAAACATACGCACACATACTGGTCATACGTTACCATGACAACCCTTTCACAGACAGTCAACTTGAATACTACAGGCAGTAATATGAACATTAGTCTACATCTTTAGTGTTCCACTTCTGTCTGACTGTCTCTGTCTCTCTTTGTCTGTCTCTGTCTGTCTGTCTGTCTGTCTCTGTCTCTCTCTCTCTCTGTCTCTCTGTCTGTCTCTGTCTCTCTCTGTCTGTCGCTGGCTCTCTCTCTCTCTCTGTTTCTCCCTGCCTCTGTCTGTCTCTGTTTCTCCCTGTCTCTGTCTCTCTCTGTCTCTCTGTCAGTCTGTTTGTTTCTCTCTGTCTGTCTGTCTGTCTGTCTGTCTGTCTGTCTGTCTCTGTCTGTTTCTGTTTCTCCCTGTCTCTGTCTCTCTCTGTCTGTCTCTCTGTCTGTCTGTTTGTTTCTCTCTGTCTGTCTGTCTCTGTCTGTTTCTGTTTCTCCCTGTCTCTGTCTCTGTCTGTCTGTCCATGTCTCTCTGTTTGTTTCTCTCTGTCTCGGTCTGTCTGTCTCTGTCTGTCTGTTTCTGTTTCTTTTGTTCAGCCCCATTCTTTTTACCTAATATATTTCACATCTCATATCAGCTAGATTGATGCTTTTTAGTTCTATGCAGTGTCTGATAATAATACAAAGTATTTCTTCTTTCAGCCGTTTTAGGTAATTCATTTCAACTTTCATCTTTGACAGTATTACAGTTCAGCTTCAAGCTTTTCTAACAGTGTATTTTAGCTCTTCACTTGGGTAATGCAGTTTAGCTTCCAACTCTAACAATTTTCCTGATTTTTTAGCGTGTAGTGCATTTGAGCTTTAAGATTTTTCGTACTATTTGTTTCATATTTCTGCATTTGTGAGTGATTATCAGTTAGAAAATATACTCAGACCTCACAATGTTCTACGTGTTTTGTCATTATTCAACTTTTGAAGCCAACAGTTCAGTTTAGCATAAGCTTTTAACTTTTTAATGAAATTCATACGTATTAAAACGATTTCCACTTTTTCAACTATTCTCACTACTTCAACTTCTTCTTAATGATTTAAGCTATTCAACCAGTTTAGCTTTAGCAATTCAGCATTCCCACGCATTTTCTAGTTAGTGGGAATGCTGTTCAGCAGCATTCCAACTATTGTTATCCTGTTCTTTATTAGTGGGAATGCTGTTCAGCAGCATTCCAACTATTGTTGTTCCTTTCGGCCATTTTGTTTATTAGTGGGAATGCTGTTCAGCAGCATTCCAACTATTGTTTTTCCTGTCGGCCATTTTGTTTATTTATTTTTCTTTTTATTCCCTCTTCCGTACGTTTTTTGGCTCTCTGTAACTTCTGCATACATTCAGCTATTAAAACCATTCAACGTTTAAAATGTTCAGCTCTTTCAGCTAATGATGGGACTTCTTCAACTTTTTTTCTATTATTTATACTTTTTAAAATATTAAGCTTTTTAACACTTTTTTTAAACATTGAAGTCAATGAGATCATGCTTCAAATCCTTCAAATTTTCTTCCGCTCCCAACATTTTCAGCCCCTCCATACTTTCACCTACAGTTCTAAATAAAGAAACTACTGTTCTCTCACACTGTCTCTCACTCATTAGCATTAGCTGGTGTGGTGATCAATGATCAAAGACAGGCTTTATAAGTGCTAAAGGAACATTTTCAACTATACCGATGATAGTGTAGTGGATATTGTGTATGTCTTTGGTGTGGGAGATCAAGGTTTGAATCCAGCTGTGATACATCAGTCAATATGTCCCTGATTGAGATGTTGTTTCAGTTTTTTTCAATTATTCTCACTACTTCAACTTATTCTTACGGATTTAAGCTATTCAACCAGTTTAGCTTTAGCAATTCAGCTATTCATGTTTTATTTTGGCTCTCTCTTTTTCCTCTCTTTCTCTCCTCTCTTCTCTCCTTCTCTCTGTCCTCTCTTTCCTTTTGTTCAGCCCCATTCTTTTTACCTAATATATTTCACATCTCATATCAGCTAGATTGATGCTTTTTAGTTCTATGCAGTGTCTGATAATAATACAAAGTATTTCTTCTTTCAGCCGTTTTAGGTAATTCATTTCAACTTTCATCTTTGACAGTATTACAGTTCAGCTTCAAGCTTTTCTAACAATGTATTTTAGCTCTTCACTTGGGTAATGCAGTTCAGCTTCCAACTCTAACAATTTTCCTGATTTTTTAGCAGTGTAGTGCATTTGAGCTTTAAGATTTTTCGTACTATTGTTTCATATTTCTGCATTTGTGAGTGATTATCGGTTAGAAAATATACTCAGACCTCACAATGTTCCACGTCTTTTGTCATTATTCAACTTTTGAAGCCAACAGTTCAGTTTAGCATAAGCTTTTAACTTTTTAATGAAATTCATACGTATTAAAACGATTTCCACATTTTCAACTATTCTCACTACTTCAACTTCTTCTTACTGATTTAAGCTATTCAACCAGTTTAGCTTTAGCAATTCAGCTATTCAGCATTCCCACGCATTTTCCGCAGGAAATGCATTTTCTAGTTTATTATTCTGCTGCTTCTTATTCCGTACGTTTTTTGGCTCTCTGTAACTTCAGCATACATTCAGCTATTAAAACCATTCAACTTTTAAAATGTTCAGCTCTTTCAGCTAATGATGGGACTTCTTCAACTTTTTTTCTACTATTTATACTTTTTAAAATATTCAGCTTTTTATGACTTTTTTTTAACATTGAAGTCAATGAGAACATGCTTCAAATCCTTAAAATCTTCTTCCGCTCCCAAAATTTTCAGCTCCTTCATACTTTCACCTACAGACGCCAAACAAACTTTAAAATGTTCACAAAATATTCAGTTATCCGGCTCTATCTTTTCAGTTTGATATCTTTTACAGTTTTTGTAAAAAAGCTGTTTAAGTTTAGTGATCATTTCAGGATTTTTCTGTGTTTCTAGTGAGTGTGTATTGCGTCTGGCAGAGTGGATGATGTCATCGTTAGAGTGTAGCAGCTTAGGAAAAAAATCTTTGTCCCCTCTCTATAAATTGCTCTCACGCCCACAATATCTACTTGTCATACACAATTTATACATCAAAACGTAGGTATTTTTGTCTAGTTTCAGCCAATGTGCTCAGTTTTGCAATATGCCTTATACTGTTGGCTCGATGAGCTTCCAAATGACAAGAGTTCCACATCTCTGTTCATCCACTGCCCTGTTTAACATACTTCACATTTCTGAGCGAAACGCAGAGCGAACCACTTTTTTAAATCGCTGATATGCCCACATTTTTAAGTTTACCAACATAAATTTTACATGAATACGTTCACAAAGGTCTTGTGTCTCTAACGGTGAAGTCGGTGTTTCGATAGCATGTACTGTTGTGGATTTATTAAGGCTTGTTTGAAGGCTTGTTTGAAGGGTTCTCTCACACTGTCTGTCACTCAGCATTAGCAGGTGCAGTTTATCAGCA
>NC_050183.1:9331748-9404248 GCF_008315115.2 Sander lucioperca
GGAGCTGCGCAGGATAAAACAAAAAGACTTCTGGAGTAGCCTACTTTTGGGACACTGAATAACTGTGGAAATAGTTGCTTCTGGGGTTTTAATGCTAACGCAATCCTCTTGAATGGAGAGAATGATTCCTACAGATCAGGGGAAGTTTCAATTCAACTTCAAAAAAAATAAAAAGCATTTCAAAACGGAATCTGACAATTCCTTGAGAAAGAAACACAAAGCAAAAGTCCCTGGCTCCTTGGAGATGTGTAGGGAAAAAAGTTTATCCGAAGTTAGAGCGCAAGTGAGCGGTGTTGAAGTACGAGCAGGCGGCAGAGCCTATGCACCGTCCCATGGAATAACTGTGCAGGCGCTTCAGTCATATTGTGCAGCACAACATTTGTAGTTCTGCACCACATATGAACTACGTTATGAACTTTATTTTTTTAAACGAAATTGAGCTTGAGGTTTTCAAAAAAAGTGGTGGGTACAAAATGACTCATGACGAAATCTGATAGGTACGTGTACCCACCGTCCCCACCTAAATCAACGCCTATGGAAATATACATTTTATATATAATATACACTTTATTCTCCAGTTGTACAGTTGTGGAGAGATTATACCTGTAGACCATCAGTGCAAATATGATGTAAATACAACAAGTAGGTAGATAATTACTTGGAATAAACTTGCTACTCCCTCTTTCAGGGCAGGCATTTTTCTATTTTTTGCCAATGTGAATCCCTTCGATTAATTTCATGATTTTCGCAGTTTGGAGCAGGCAATATATCGTGTCACCATAAATGGTAGGTCACGTCCATATATTGTACAGTAAGTTGATAAATTGATTATTGTTAAAAACAGCACATTCTAAGGTAATTAAAACTATTATTTGCAGGGGATTATAGACAAATGAAAATATAGTTATATAGATTTTATTCCATTTCCGCCAATATATCCCCCTAAATCTTAAATGTTACACACTAGTCCTTTAAGTCAACACATGAAATGCTCCACAGGAAACAATTAGACAATCAATCTGGTTTATTCTTCTAAGCTCACCTCTCTTTTTTCCCAACATCCTCTGATTTTGGGCATTCACTGTGGAAGTACATTGTTGCAGGGATGTCACACTGACCTCATCATCTGACCCTTGTGCTTCTTGCATACTGGCATCTGGGTACAGAAAATTGTTTATACAAACATACAATACAGATATATCGACTTGTTGAAGGAGATTTGAAACTAGCGATTGAGACCATAAACATCAGGAACATTTTTACTGAGGTAATCTGGTGAGAAGTGGGGTCATTTTCCCATAGACTTCTATACAAACGGACATCTGGCCACTGGATTGAATGCAAGTTTAAGGCACTTCCACACTGTCTTCACTTTTCAGACCGTGAGCGTCCCACTCCTAGACACCAAACACACACGCTTCACACACACAACCTCATGCCTTCTGCACGCCAATATAGGTCCCTATCCCTCAGGACTAGAGGGGCCACATCTAGTTTGGTGCCTATATCCATCCACATACTGAACTCCCACCCTCTCCTCTTCCCACCTACAGGTAAACTATTACTATTGTACCACTACTGCCCCTAGGACTGTAGTAGTAGTGTGCAATTGATTCTTAGTAATATTGTGTATTTTATTCAGTTTCTTTTTGTATTTTACAAGGACATGATAGGTATCATGTTGATGACTGAGTCACAATTGCTTTGTGGTTATTCTATTTGTCTTACACTACACAAAGTTCCTCATGGAAAATAAAGTAATTTGAAATCATTTGATAAGCTCACCTCTCTTTTTTGACGACCTCCTCTGGTTTTGGGGGTACATTGTGGAGGTACCTTCTTGCAAGGATGTCACACTGACATCATCTTCCGACCCCAGTGCTTCTGGCATACTGGCATCTGGGTATAGAAATTGGTTTAAACAAAAGTATATACAAGACATATATATTGACTTAAAAGTATCTGTCATTAAAGATGGCTGGATTTTGGATCAATTTTCAGTGAATGAACAAAAATGCACATGCAGTGGTCATAAATACTGATATCCAATGACAGATCATTCATAACCACCTAAACACATACCTTCGATGTCCTCTTGTAAACACTCCTCCATGTCAACAGTCTCTGAAATGGTAATTGATAGAATATGAATGAGTTGGAAAGCAGAAACTGTTGTGATCAACAATCAACTGTATACAAAAGTACTACACACAGCGCAACATAAAGCTGGACTGATAATATAAATAGCTGAACTCAAATTGTGTAGTCATGGTCAAACTATACCACTATAAACTTGCCCTCTTAATCAAGGTTAAATACTTTATTCTTGAAAAGTTGTGATTTATAAATATTGTTTTCTTCCACTAAAATATAATAAGACTTAATACCGTTCACATCAATGTGGATTTCATCCAGACTCTTCCCTTTATATTTTCCTAGCCGTCCCTGTTCCAATGCAATGAGAACCTTGCTTATCTTAGCCAGCTGGAGGGTGCCCTCTGGAAGGCGGTAGTGCTTTCTATGGACTTCTATGTTATGCCCAAGGAAATCTGCCAACTGGTCAAGTTCTGTAGTCTTAAGATTCAGAACAGTTGAGAGGGTAGCAATGTGTTTCCTGAGTTTCGTTGAGGTTAGCGCTTTGGGATTTTTGACATCACCACATTCATGCACAAACTGCCTTATGCAGTCTGAACCCCTGAGGTAATGGACAGAATGCGGCAACGCAAACAAGAATCCATTTTCATTCAGCACCCCACATTCTTCTCGCTTCTCAGTCAGTGTATCGAGCGATTCCCTCATGAGTGGGGTTAGGAGAACAGGAACTTTCCTTCCTCTCTTTCCTACTATGGTAATCCGTGCGAAATGTTTGCAAAGCTTCTGCTCTAGTGCTGTAAGGGCCAAGTTAACATCTTCATGTGTTTCAGATGTGTCCCTTGATAAGTATGCAGACAAGGGCATTCTGGAAACCTCTCCTTCTCGCCGGCGGTTGAAGAGGATAACTTGTGTCAAGGTCACTTTAGCAAGGTCTTTCCAGTTTGAGGGCGAAATCTCCTCTTTGAGGGCATTCAAGTGGTGCTGCTGTTTGTCAGACAAATAGGAATTAAGATTTTGGACATCCTGGGTGAATGGTATGAGTTGAGGAGCATTCCACTTGGACTGATCAAGTTGAGTCAGCGCTTGGCTTGCTATGTCAAATTTCCAACTTTCTTGGTATAGTTGTGCGAATTCCTCAGCATCTAGGGCAGTTTGTTTATCTTTTATCTTCAATCCTTCAGACTTAATAAACATGGCCAAAGAATGCAAGCTATGTCCAACTTTGCGAGCGAGAGATGGACGTTGATATTTGCCAGTTTCATCACTGAATCCAGCTAGGCATCTTGCAGCAGTGACAACATGACCATACATTTCAGGTTTTATGAGTTCTTTGATAGTCTTCACAGGTGTAACTTTTTTTGCTGCCAGTACCAGTCTGCCAAGCTCTCTTAGTTTTTGTCGAATATATTGGTGTTGGCTGATTACCCTCTCATTCTTTTTGAACAGTCTGTAACCATACTCAAGAATGCAGCGGTCCTGCTTAACAGCAATTGCAATTTCGTCTTGATTCATATCACTTAAGAACTTCCAGTATTCATCACTAAATCCAGCTGGAGCAGGTTCAGCAAAAGCACACAATGCTTGGACTCTTGTTTTACCTAGTTTAGATGTCTTACCCTGAGGCTTGAATTTGCAGACCTGAAAATGTCGCCACATCACCCTTCTTGTGAACAGTCCATAGCAGTACACACAATGCATAAATTGTTGTCCTTCTGTTTTTTTCTTTGGTTGCTTGCATGGGATGAGTTTTCCTTTCTGGTTTTCCAAAATTTCAATGTTATGTTCAAAGTTCCCCTTGTTTCGGATATACTCCAATTGCAGATGCCTTTCTTTTGAGTTCTTTGGTAAACTAAACGCTTTTGCAACATCAACCTTATCGTTGTGTCTACGAAACAAGTGTCTTGACATTTTCTGAACAACCTGTCCACAATACAAGCAATGATGTTTCTTGTTATATCTTCTTGAACCATCCTCTTTCTTCAAAACTGGATTGACATAGACAGATGCCTCTTCTTGCACCATTGTATCTTCATTCACATCAGCTCTGTCATCAGGAAACCTTTGTGTGGAGTCATGACTTGTTTCAAAGCTTCTGCTCTGACTGGACTCGCATTGACTCTGACTGGAAGGCTTGAAGCTGCTCTGACTGGAAGACTTGAAGCTGCTCTGACTGGAAGACTTGAAGCTGCTCTGACTGGAAGACTTGAAGCTGCTCTGACTGGAAGACTTGAAGCTGCTCTGACTGGAAGACTTGCATCTGCTCTGACTGGAAGACTTGCATCTGCTCTGACTGGAAGACTTGCATCTGCTCTGACTAGTTGATGATAGAATTTTGTTCTTTTTATTTTCTGGGGTCACTGTCAAGCTGCAGTCACTGTCTGTGCTTTCCTCCTTGGGATTTGGAATATACTCCTCTTCGCTATCTACACTTGAGTCATCTGATCCTACAAGACTCATTTGAATCTTTAGAAGAAGAAAAAAGATGTTAACTCAACCTCCAAATTATTGTGGTAAGTATCAGCAAAACTGACTATACTCTCAACTGTCAACTGCAAGTTGAGATGATGTACATTCTATAGGGGTTGAAATTCAGAGTACTTTCAGTCCAAGTAAATTAAAAAAATTAAAAGACTGTTACAATATGCAAGACTAGAGGGAGTAAACACATTGAAAACAACTGGAATGTGTCAAATGTAGAGTAAAGCATAAAAAGGCACACCCAAATCTACATATATATTTGGTGGAATATTATTGAAAACAAAAAAAGATACTTGGTACTTAAAAGGGTAACACTCTTAAGTAAGTAAGTATGCAAGTCAGCTTACAGGATGGAAACAGCTTCTCCTCGGCCTTTGGGTAGCCTTTTCAGACTTAGAAGTGGAAGGGCCCTCTGTATTGTCATCCCTTGAATCGTAGAGCGCATCAGAAACATCTGGAAATCTGTTCACCTACAAAAAAGGAGTTGTCAAGGTATGGTTATCTATTTTGTATATATTCTATTAAAATCAATTACAAGGGAAATATTTTGGGTGAAAGGCCTTTCAACTAGGTATTGGTATTTAAAGTGTCAGAGGCATACCAGAATGCTTTTCGTCCTCAACATTGGAACAAGTTCATCTGCTTGCCCACTGGAATGGTCTGTTACAGAATGACTGGAAGGCTTGAAGCTGCTCTGACTGGAAGACTTGCATCTGCTCTGACTAGTTGATAGAATTTTGTTCTTTTTATTTTCTGGGGTCACTGTCAAGCTGCAGTCACTGTCTGTGCTTTCCTCCTTGGGATTTGGAATATACTCCTCTTCGCTATCTACACTTGAGTCATCTGATCCTACAAGACTCATTTGAATCTTTAGAAGAAGAAAAAAGATGTTAACTCAACCTCCAAATTATTGTGGTAAGTATCAGCAAAATTGACTATACTCTCAACTGTCAACTGCAAGTTGAGATGATGTACAATCTAAAGGGGTTGAAATTCAGAGTACTTTCAGTCCAAGTAAATTTACAAATTGGAAAGACTGTTACAATATGCAAGACTAGAGGGAGTAAACACACTGAAAACAACTGGTCAAATGTACACCCAAATCTACTAATATATTTGGTGGAATATTATTGAAAACAAAAAATATACTTGGTACTTAAAACACCCTTTTAAGTAAGTAAGTAAACAAGTAAGTAAGTTAAGTGAGTAAAACAAAGAAGCTTACAGAATGAAAACAGTCTCTCCTTGGCCTTTGGGAAGCCTTTTCAGACTTAGAAGTGGAAGGGCCCTCTGTATTGTCATCACTTGAATCGTAGAGCACATCAGAAAAATCTGGAAATCTGTTCATCTACAAAAAAGGAGTTGTCAAGGTATGGTTATCTATTTTGTTCATATTCAATTAAAATCAATTACAAGGGAAATATTTTGGTGGAAAGGCCTTTCAACTAGATATTGGTATTTAAAGTGTCAGAGGCATACCAGAATGCTTTTCGTCCTTCTCAGCTTTGGAACAAGTTCCCCATCTGCTTGCACACTGGAATGGCCTATTATAGAATCCTCTTCATCGGTTTCCTCCACTTTAGTCTCATTTGAATCATACAGAGGCTCAGAAAAATCGGATACTCTATCCATCTGTAAAAAGGGTGTTATGTCAAGGTATGGTTATCCAGTTTTGTTCACATTCTATTGAATCAATCACAAGGGAAAGATTTTTCGATTTTTCAAAGTATCTGAGGCATACCAGAATGTTTTCACTCCTACTCTGCTTTCCAAAAATGTCATCACAGTGTGGAGTCAGAGGTTGGTCTTCGATACAATCCTCATCTGTTTCATCAGTTAACAGATAATCCACAAGGGAAACACCTTTGACAGTACACACCTAAATATAACAAAATAATCATTACGCATTAAGAACTGATGGTAAACATGTATATGGAGATACTCACAAGTTACAAAAGTTAGCTGGTATGAAAAATGTTTCTGGAACAGCATATAGCTTAAAAGGTAAGTCCATGGGCTTTTCTAGAGGTCTCAACGTGTCTCATAATAACATATGGGGTGCAGTGGATCACTTCTAAAGTGCCCTTTATGAACATGTAACAGCTCAGGAAGTGTAAAATTACCTGTAATAACTTGAAACAACTTGAGTTTAAATATTGAAAGGTGTTGAAATGATGACGTGATATTAATAACTGCGGATCCCACCAGGATAAGATTGGAAACATGTGTGTGTGTGTAAGAGCACAACTGGACCCTATGGGCCCTAGCTTCCACCCAGCGCAATTGACTTTGCGCTGGTGCATGCATCATTCCTATTTTGCACCCGACGCACAGTGGACTTTTCCCTCCACAGATGCACGTCGGTAAATTAGGGAATGAATTTGCGCTCCCGGGGGCGGTTCAGCAAAAAGAGGAGGCATGTTCAGGCGCAAACGTTCCCTGGTGCTGTTTTGCAGTTTCAGAAAACAATTCCACCACAGACCAGGAAAAACCTGGTCTAAAGTCAGTGGTGCTAGTCTAAAGTCAGCATACACTTTGCTTCTCTCATCTACACGGACGCAGCAGTTCCCATTTTTGCAAACCATACATAAGGAAAAATATTACTGAATATGCGCTTCAGGTGTTTGGATAGGTCAGGAGGCAACAAGGTACAGTCCTCAAAAAGTCGCAGCATTCTTTGTGGCTTGCTGTGTTTTCCACAACATTTCCATGAATCATGGATGTGTTGATGACATAAATGAGGAAATATTAGAGGACTTAAGGAGATGTGATGTTGAACTACGGCGGGATTGGACACTTGAGGGGCTGGGAGTGCCAATACGCGATGTGCTCCTGGTGGAGCGGATGGACGGAGATGGAGTGGGGGGAGGAAGGGGCACAACAGGAGCAGGTGGTGTGTTTGGAGGCCCACACTCCATGGCTGCAGCAATCCTCTCCAGACTTGAGGAGATGCGCCCGAGAGGCCGCAGCAACATCGCCACCATTAATACTTTGCCACATCCCGGACCGCTCCTGCTTCAGCCCTGACAAGAACGTCGGCCTCGTTGGCTGTGAACCGCTCCTGGCGTGCGCCTGGCAAATCCGCCATCATAATAGCAATCAGCCATGGAACAAGTGCGCCTGCTTTTAAAGGGAATGTGAGATGATGCTCCGATTGGTTTATTGCACGTTACGCCCAAACCATACCTATGAGTAATGTAGCTACTTCAGACCAACCCATTTTAGATATGCGTCGGGCGCAAGAGTCATTTATCCCGCCGGTATAATAGCAACAGCGCCCGAGATCCGCCCACAAAGCTACTTGCGTTTCAGATCGTTAAAATAGGGCCCTATAACTATAAGACTTAAAACGTGTGTGTGAGAGCTCAACTGGACGCATAAGTATAAGGATAGAAACATATATGTGTGTGTGTGTGTGTCAGGTTAACTGGTCACATGAAAGTTGACTAGAAAATTGTTAGTTCAGATTAACATTGTTCCCTCAATCAGAAGTCTACTACATCATTCAGTAAGTAACTCAGACAGAAAAGCTGTATCAGGAAAGAAATATGAACAAAATCCCTTTGTTGATAATAGAATTACATAGTGTGGAATTCAACAAATACTTTGTGTGTACATTACTCCATTACCTGTGTGGTAGCAGCATCAATGTCTGAATCCTCATGGGATGTTTGATCAACAGGGAGCGTCTCTGTCTGGTGGCTTGTCACCTGGAATTTATATAAAAAACAAGAACACATTAAGAACTGACAGTAATCATGTATGTGGAGAGATTCACAAGTTAGAAAAGGTAGCTTGTATGAAAAATGTTACCTGTAACAACTTGGGTTTGAATATTGAAAGATGCTGAAATAATGTAAAATCACTTAAGAGTGATATACATACGGGAGGACCCCACCAAGATAAGACTAGAAACGTATACATGTGTGTGAGCTCAACTGGACCCCATAAGTACAGCACTAGAAATATGTGTGTGAGCTCAACTGGACCCCATAAGTATACCACTAGAAACATATATGTGTGTGTGTGTGTGTGTGTGTGTGTCAGGTTAACTGGTCACATGAAAGTTGACTAGAAAATTGTTAGTTCAGATTAACATTGTTCCCTCAATCAGAAGTCTACTACATCACTCAGTAAGTAACTCAGACAGAAAAGCTGTATCAGGAAAGAAATAGGAACAAAATCCCTTTGTTGATAATAGAATTACATAGTGTGGAATTCAACAAATACTTTGTGCAACAGCGTGTACATTACTCCATTACCTGTGTGGTAGCAGCATCGATGTCTGAATCCTCATGGGATGTTTGATCAACAGGGAGCGTCTCTGTCTGGTGGCTTGTCACCTGGAATTTATATAAAAAACAAGAACACATTAAGAACTGACAGTAATCATGTATGTGGAGAGATTCACAAGTTACACAGGTTATCTAGTAAGAGAAATGTTTCTGAAACAGCATATGGCGTTTTTCCATTACATGGTACCTGCTCTTCTCGCCTCGACTCTACTCTACTCTACTCTACTCGCCTCGACACACTGTGCGCCCGTTTTCCATTGCAGATTTTAGTATCGCCTCAGCGTGGCAGGTCGTCTTGCCGGCTCGACGCACACACCAGCACACAAGTATAAACATCAGGCAGGTACCAGGTACTTTTTTTCGTAATGGAAAACCAAAAAAGGCGAGTAGAGTCGAGGCGAGTCGAGCAGGTACCATGTAATGGAAAAGCGCCAATATAGCTTAAAGGTAAGTCAATGGGCTTTTCTAGAGGTCTCAACAAATCTCATAATAACATATGGGGTGCAGTGGATCACATTCCAACTGCCCTTTATGAACATGTAACAGCTCAGGAAGTGTAAAATTATACCTGTAATAACTTGGGTTTTAATATTGAAAGGTGTTGAAATGATGTAAAATCACTTAAGAGTGATATACATACGGGAGGACCCCACCAGGATAAGACTAGAAACATATACATGTGTGTGAGCTCAACTGGACCCCATAAGTATATCACTAGAAACATGTGTGTGTGTGAGCGTGTCAGGTTAACTGGTCACATGAAAGTTGACTAGAAAATTGTTAGTTCAGATTAACATTGTTCCCTCAATCAGAAGTCTACTACATCACTCAGTAAGTAACTCAGACAGAAAAGCTGTATCAGGAAAGAAATATGAACAAAATCCCTTTGTTGATAATAGAATTACATAGTGTGGAATTCAACAAATACTTTGTGTGTACATTACTCCATTACCTGTGTGGTAGCAGCATCGATGTCTGAATCCTCATGGGATGTTTGATCAACAGGGAGCGTCTCTGTCTGGTGGCTTGTCACCTGGAATTTATATAAAAAGTAAGAACTAATATTGATCAAATCATATAGATCGAGCAATCACATCGATATCCAGTTACACAGACAATCAGATTAATATAAATATTGAAGGAATACAAAAGTACATGTACCATTCAGGACATTTACACACACTTTAAATCCTCAAATTGTATGTATCAGTATAAATCTAACCATCTCACCTTTTTACGCCACGGCCATTGTGAATCACCATAGTTGTAATCAATTTCTGTTCCCGCTTCAATATTCTTAACAGCAAATAAGCACAAATGTGGCCTGTCGTTGACTATGATTTTTTTCATGATGCAGTTTGGAGATTTGTGGTTGTCATTTACTAATCTTCCAAGGGATCCATCCTCTCTGGATGCATCGATACTAAAAGACAGAAGAAAAACTACACATTAACCATATTAATAATAAATATCAAATTTCATTTGATTTAAATTTTAAGTGTATACATCTTCACAGCCTTTTAAAAACACAAAACATCAGCTGTAACTGTATGACCTGTGATCGGAGAAATGCCTGATCCAGATAAAGCTCTTTCCATTAGCCTAAAATGTCAAGACTTATGTGATAGTTAAAAGTTACGAACCAAAAATGATTCACTAGAATTCACTGTTGCAATCCACCTTCCATGTGTGATTAAAATATTGATCTTGCTTTCATTCATCCATAAACTATTCAAGCTTTTGTTTCAGGTCTTTAATTAGAATTTCCCTGATCTCTACAAAACATGCGTTTTTACATGCTTACCACCAGTGACGTTTCTGCCATTGAAACTCGTACAGGAATGTACTCTGTTTATCAGAGTATTGTCTAGACTGGCAATCTTCCTTTGATAGTAGTTCACCCCTGTACTCCAAGACAAAAGCTCCCTGTTCAATGGGCTGACTCGCAAACACTCCTCTTCCTGTGAGGACACAAATATGCATACACATATATACACAAATATAAATTTGATTAGAAGAAACATTGAGGCATTTCAACCATTCTGTATGTATGTAAATGAATAGTACTGAGAAATGCACTTGTGTAATAGGCTGCCCCTGAAAGGACATCCCCGTACCTTTGTTACTATCAATAAAGATTTCTTTGAACAGAGGCTTGTCCCTTGAAGACAGAATATACGACACTGCGTCATCAGCAGGCCGTATCCTCTTCCTCCTTTTTAACATGATGGCTCTGTGAAAATCATTTTAAAATAATTACAAAGGTTTTCAACATGAGTAAACAACCTCCTCAATATCTAGTGACGGCTGACTCATTATGAATGGGTCCAGCACGGGTTGAATGCGCTTTGGCGGGTCAGCGCCGTTACACATGTCTTTTGTAGGCTATGAAATCGTTACTGCGCTAATATTTTTATGAACTATGATAATGTGGCCATGGGTCACATCTCTCACCCAGGTCCAGCAGGCTACATACCATACATACCCTTCTCGTGTCCGTGTGTGCTGTAATGCTGTCTGACGGTTCCACCGGTAGCTTAGCCTAGCACAGATCATGCAGGTAACTAGTTCCATCTAGCCTACTGCTCCGAATAAGTGACAAAATAACGCCAACATGTTCCTATTTACATGTTGTGATTTGTAGAGTCACAGCATGTACAAAAAACAACGTAACATGAGACACAGCCATCAACCCCTAACCCGTCAGACAGAGTTAGAGCACGCACAGAGATGAGAAGAGTATGTATGGACTTGTCTAACTCAGGGGGATACGGTGAATAAACTGAAGGCCCAATAAGTTGGCGTGTTCCTTTAATAACTTCTAATGTGTTTTTCTAATGTGGCGGCCGCAATAACAGAGAGTTACCAGCGTAAACACGGGTACCAATACAGGTTTACCTCTCATACTTAATATACAGCTGTGGTAATAATACAGCTTTCCCTCTCATACTTAACAATATACAGCTGTATTAATAACAATTAAAACTGTAGACAAATGTCAGCAGTGTGGACCGGCGGTGCTGTGTCTGTCTGCATGTTGCAGGTGGGCCGTGTGTGAGTGAATGAGGGGGGGCTGCACGGAGGAGAGATCCAAACACAGGCACGGCTTTACAGAAGGAATGGATAATGTAACGCAACATTAAACCATATCGATATAAACGACATCGCTTCGTTGGTGGAGAGGCAGCGGATGCGAGGACGTTAGGTGCACCGGTGCGACCTAGGAAAAATCTTAGTCACACCCTTACAAATTTTGGTCGCATTTCTAGAGCCCTGTATACTATTACAATACTTGAATACCCAACAATAACTCTCCAACATATTAGTAACTCTAATAATTCTACAAAATATTATAATGTTCATGTATCACAGAGATTTTGTGAGGCAAGTGATATTCTGGCATTCAGGTTAATTTATACAGGTGCTGGGGCCTAAATCAAGAACTAATCACAGAAGCAGTGTTCCCTGATTATAAAAATGACTCATTGAAATCAGTTGATGTACACAATATAACTGCTTGTGTTACACATGCACCAAAACCCTGAATATGTGTGTTACATAAGTCCCAGACTGGCTGTCTGTGTCCAAGGGAAAGAAATTAAGCAGCTCCTCCTCTCTCTCTCTCCCCCTTTCCTCGTCCTCCTCCTCCTCCTCCTCCTCTCTCCCTTTCCTCCTCCTCCTCCTCTCTCCCTTTCCTCCTCCTCCTCCTCTCTCCGTCACTGTCCACGTTCGGACACTTATTGGCTAACGTACTATCAAAATATCTGTTCAAACACGAATATAAATCATCTATTAATGTTTTCAGTTAATTTAATGGTGTAAAACTAAAGTGTAACTTCTTACCTTTCTAACGGTATATAATTTTAACTCTTTACTTTAGCTTCTACTTTACAAGAGCCGGCTAAAGTACGCTATCAACGGTGAATATTGCCGTGCGCTACCCTTGGCCATAACCTTTGTTGTGTTTGATTGCTAACTTGTAGCTAGCAGTCATTTCAAAAATGTTTTAGCCATCTATGATTGTTTAATTGCTAACCTTAGCTCAAAACGCCATTCACGTGACAGCCCTTGTTGTGTCTGATTGCTAACTTGCAGCCAGCAGTGAACGAACTTCGCTACGTAGGTCCATTTTTACTGTATTGACATTACAGAAGTCTCTCGTTAGCATGTTGTAAGCTACTTGTCGCAAAGTGACGCATGCACAACTCACCTCTGCACTCGTCGCAAAGTGACGCATGCGCAACTCACATCTGCACTCGACTCACATCGGGTAGTGACAGTGATGCAAATTAACTAATGATCTGTAGCTAACGTTAGCTGCTAGCGATCTTTAGTTAGCATTAGCGGCTAGCGATCTTTAGCTAACATTTGCAACTGATCAGTATAAAATGAAAGTTTCTCAATCTTCATGGGGAAATTGTTGAAGTGCAGTTGCAAGAAACTGGGTACCAAGTAATAAGCAATATCAAATAAATAAAGTCAAACTGTGAATTAAAATGATAATAATAAAATAACCTTACCTGTTGTTCAGAGCCAGGTGTATGTAGGCCACTGCATGTTCAGTGTTGATATGTTCATGTATCAAATCTCGCGAGACCATCTGGCATACGAGATTTAAGGCGATGTCTGATTGGCTAAAATGATACACACTTCCGGAAGTGTGTATCTTTGGTGATAGCGCAGGACAAGCTGTAGGGGGCGATATGGAGCAAAATCTCCACACACACTTATACACTTTTACCCATAATTTATCACATTGTGGGCCAAGTAAAAAAAAAGCAAGAGGCATATCAGGGGAGGCTCCAGAGCCATATTAGATCAAAATCGGAGTGGGGTCCACCATTTTGGGCCCCATTAGGGTTTTGGGCCCCATACCGTGACTGGGCTCCCTGTCATCGGACCTTGCAAAGTAAGAAACACGAGTGCACACACGCACACAGACACACACACACACACACACACACACACCAACACACAAACGCAGACACACACACACACACACACACACAAAGACATACACACACACAAAAACACAGACACACACACACACACACAGACACACACACACACACACTCAGACACACACACACACACACACACACACAGACACACACACACACACACACACACACACACACACAAACACACTCACACACACACACACAAACACACACACATACACACACAAACACACAGACACACATGCACACACACACATATACACACACAGACACATACGCACACACACACAGACACACACCAACACACACCAACACATCCGCACACACACACACACACACACACACACACACACATACACACACACATGCACACACACACATATACACACACAGACACATACGCACACACACACACAGACACACACCAACACACACCAACACATCCGCACACACACACACACACACACACACACACACACACACACACATACACACACACACACACACAGCCACACATATAGACACACACTGAGGTACATCAATCAATGTGTCCCTGAAGTAAACACTTAACCCATACTTGCTCCAAAGGTGTGTTACCACTGACATACATGCTATTGAAAGTTGATTCCTTTTCTCTTTTTTCCTCTCCTTTTATCTTTCCTCTCTTTTTCCTCTCTCTCTCTCTTTCTGCTTGTTTGTTCTATGCAATGGATATGGCTGATAATAAGTCTTCTTAGTCAATTCATTGAAACGTCCATTTTTGACAGTATTACGGTTTAGCTTCCAGCTTTTCTAAAATGTATTTTAGCTCTTAACTTATGTGCAGTTCAGCTCCCAACTTACAAGTTTTTCAGCAGTTTAGAACAAACAATTTGTTCCATATTTCTGCATTTTCATCACTGTTTCTCACAGCATTTGTAAGTTTTCCATACTGATTCATAATTTCAGATTAAATATTATATAACATATAAATTACTTTATACATTAGTGGTCTTACTCAACTTTTTAATGAAATTCATACTCATTCTACCGATTTCCACTTGTTCAACTATTGTCACTACTTCACCTTCTTCTTACTGATTTAAGCTATTCAACCAGTTTAGCTTTAACAATTCAGCTATTCATGTTTTATTTTGGCTCTCTCTTTTTCCTCTCCTCTCCTCTCTTTCTCTCCTCTCTTCTCTCCTTCTCTTCTTCTCTCTGTCCTCTCTTTTTGTTCAGCCCCATTCTTTTCACCTAATATTTCACATCTCATATCAGCTAAATTGATGCTTTTTCGTTGTATGCAGTGTCTGATAATAATACAGAGTATTTCTTCTTTCAGCCGTTTTAGGTAATTCATTTCAACTTTCATCTTTGACAGTATTACAGTTCAGCTTCAAGCTTTTCTAACAATGTATTTTAGCTCTTCACTTGGGTAATGCAGTTTAGCTTCCAACTCTAACAATTTTCCTGATTTTTTTAGCAGTGTAGTTCATTTGAGCTTTAAGATTTTTCGTACTATTTGTTTCATATTTCTGCATTTGTGAGTGATTATCAGTTAGAAAATAAACTCAGACCTCACAATGTTCTACGTGTTTTGTCATTATTCAACTTTTGAAGCCAACAGTTCAGTTTAGCATAAGCTTTTAACTTTTTAATGAAATTCATACGTATTAAAACAATTTCCACTTTTTCAACTATTCTCACTACTTCAACTTCTTCTTAATGATTTAAGCTATTCAACCAGTTTAGCTTTAGCAATTCAGTTATTCAGCATTCCCACGCATTTTCCGCAGGAAATGCATTTTCTAGTTATTCTTCATCTTCCGCCACATTTTTGTCCTGATACTAGTCACGGAGCGTTGCCAACACGCGCACACAAAATACATCAAAACGTGTGTAATGCTCGGGAATGGTGTGCTATGTGTTTTCTAAGAGATTTGCCGCACGGGTTTCACGAAATCGGCAAAAAACGGCGCAAAATTTCCCACAGACTTTAATGGGAAATCTTCGGCAAATCGCTTAACATCGCTCAAAACAACCCCCCTTTGGGACCATGCTGTATCACCATATTTTAATGTAGAAATAATTTTTAAAGTTCAAACCGAAGACAAGATTTTGGCGTTTATTGGGCTGAATGGGCATTCGGATATCAAGCACGGTTTCTACGAAATCACAGTTTACGTATCGTCCTCTTTTCAGACCGTTTCAGATTTTCCATTGTGTGTGTATGGGGCCGGAATCTTCATAGTTTGAGTGGAGGTTAGAGTGGGGAGCTGCAGTACGATTCTCGGAAATTTTTCCAAACAAATTGCTCTCTACCCTACAGTTTTCACTCTTCATACATCATAGTTGGTCAAAATGTAGGAAATGTTGTTCCGGTTGCAGACATGTAACTATGGAATCCACCAGACGTAAACTTTTTGCTCTTCTCATACCAACTGCAGATACAAACAATGGAGTTGCAGTACGATTCTCTGAAATTTTTTCCAAACAAATTGCTCTCTCCCATACAGTTTTCACTCAACATACATCATAGTTGGTCAAAATGTAGGAAATCTTGTCCCGGTTGCAGACATGTGACTGTGGAATCCACCGGATCTAAACTTTTTGTTATTTTCAAACCAACTGCCGATAGAAACTGTGAAAAAAAATGGAGCTGCAGTACGTTTTCAGATTTTCCAATGTGTGTGTATGGGGACAGAATGTTGAGAACTAACGGGGAGGACAGAGGGCGAAGCTGCAGAGAGGGCGGGTGAGAGAGGGAGAGAGGGAGAGAAAGGGAGAGAGAGGGAGGTAGGGAGAGAGAGGGAGAGAGAGAGAGGGAGGGAAGAACGGAGAGAGGGAGGGAGAGAGGGAGAGAGAGGGAGGGAAGGAGTGAGAGAGAGGAAGAGAGAGGCAGAGGGAGGGAGAGAGAGGGAGGGAGGGAGAGAGAGGGAAAGAGAGGGAGGGAGAGGGAGAGTGAGGGAGGGAAGGAGGGAGTGAGAGGTAAGGAGAGAGAGGGAGGGAGGGAGGGAGAGAGAGGGAGAGAGAGGGAGGGAATGAGGGAGAGAGAGGGAGGGAAGGAGGGAGAGAGAGGGAGAGACTATCACAAATTCTCAGTTTTTGAATTAAGAAAGGAACTTCACTTTAATCATCAATGGACATTTTTCACCTGTCAATCAAACTGTCTCCCCCTCCCTCCTCTACCACACACACAGAAAAGAGGAGAAGAGGAGAGGAAGAAAGGAAGTGAGGAGAGGAAAAAAGAAGAGAGGAGGAGGAGAGGAAGGAAGGAAAAGCATTATCTGTCAGCTAACATGATGTCATGATGGACTAACTGACCAACTGACTGACTCCTAACTGACTTCAGGCCTCAACACCAAAAGCTGTTTTCCACCTGACTCCATGTAAATAATCAGTTATTTAAGCATTGTAAAACACACTTGATTCAAAGTCGACAGAAACCAAATAAATCTATGAAAAGCCGTTTTTGTTCTTCTCTACACTTTTCCAACCATCACAACTCAAGTGTTGGTTGAAATAAACACATAGTTTACATATGAAAATATGTTGGCTCTATACACGCTAAAAGTACTGTTTTTGAAATGGAGTCTGGTGGGTTAAGCACTAGCTACTTCATAGCTGTTTCTGGTAAACAGAAAGGTCTTAAATAGGTTTTAAAAAGGTCTGTCTCTGAAGGGTTAAGACACTTAACACTTCACCATTAAAACAAGCTATCGTCGCTAAACCCACCAGACTCCATGTAAATAATCAGTAATTTAAGCATTCTAAACCCACCAGACTCCATGTAAATAAGTAGTACTTTAAGCATCCTGAACCCACCAGACTCCATGTAAATAATCAGTAATTTAAGCATTCTAAACCCACCAGACTCCATATAAATAATCAGTACTTTAAGCATCCAAAACCCACCAGAATCCATCCAAATAATCAGTACTTTAAGCATCCCAAATCCACCAGACTTCCGAGCTATTAACCCTTAGCTAGTGTTATGCGGATGTGCACCAAGTAATAGGCACACTGTCAAAATTTCTTCCGGAATTTTCTAGTTAGGGGTCCAAGCCCGAGGGGGCATGTGAACCGCCTATGCAAGGCAACGCGGTTCACATCTCCAGCGGAGCTGTGGAACCCTATTGTTTTTCTACAGATTTTTCTTCTTCTTCATTATTATTCTTCTCCGCCTAAAACTCCGACTACAGCCTAAACTGCACATGGTGGGGGGTTGCCGTTTTCAGGACTTGTCCGAAACTCCGCAAGGACCTCAGGCGCAAAAATTGACCCACTTCCACCACTAGGTGGCGCTATAGCAGAAAAAAATGCGTTTGGCCCTATAAGTCCCATACCGTACACCGGACATTTAAAAACCATATATCCACGTGTTCCCTGGATCTAACTGAATCACGTGAGATAGGCCACGCCCATTTCCGCCTAGACTTTTATGCGTGAAAAATCGCAATTTATCAAAAACCTACTTTTTCGATCTCCTCCTAGTCCGTGCAACCGATCTGCACGAAACTTGGATTGTAGCATCTCCAGACTGACCTGACAAAAAGTTAATAAAAAGAATTTTTATAGGATAAAAATTACACATATTACGCACAAACACATTTGTGTAGCTAACTATTAAAACACCAACTTTGCCATATCTCAGCCAAAATAAATGCTATCAATGCCAACTTTTAGATTCTTGTTTGACATGACCCTCTGGAGGTCCCCCACACATTTTACGAAAATTGGTCACTAGGGGGCGCTACAAGTACCAAAAGTTTATATCTCATGAACGGCTCATTCGATTTTTACAAAATTTGATGGGTACCATCTAGGGCCACTCCTGAGGCCATCTCTAGAGTGGGGTACTGAGGGGTCAAAGTGGGCGTGGCCAATGGGACCCAAGTCTAGATTCACCACTTACACTAATGTGAACAACTTTAGATTTACAGAGTAGATAGACAATGGGTCATGGACCACGCCTACCAAAACTTACACATGTGGACCACTAGGTGGCGCTAAAATGTTTTTTTGCCTTTAACTCCCACATTACACATCACACATTAGAAATCCTTACATCCACGTGTTCCTTGAATCAATCTGAATCACATGATATAGGACACGCCCATTTTTACTTAAAATCTTTTTCGCAATATCGCGCAATGCGCGAAACCAACTTTTTCAAACTCTTCCTAGGCCGTGCGATGGATCAGCACGAAACCTGGTATGTAGCATCTCCAGATGGACGTGACCAAAAGTTACTCAAGGAATTTTGCTACATTAAAGTATGCGCATTTGACGACCAAACAAAGTTTCATAGCTAGCTACCACACACGTATCATATCATATCTCGGCCAAATTAAATGTTATCAGCAAAGAATTTGAAATCATCATTCAACATCCCACTACGATGCTCTGTATCAAATTTGGCGATGATCGGCCTTTAGGGGGCGCTATAAGCAACGTTTATTTGTTTTGGCCAATAACTCAATGCATTTAAATGGGAAAATTGCAATTGCAATATCTCTGCCACAGTAAATGCAATCAACACGAAAATTGTGGTGCTCTTTCGGCATGCCGCTCTGAGGCTCTTTACCAAATCTGGCGAAGATAGGCCATTAGGTGGCGCTATAATCAACGTAGACGTGTTTTGGCCCTTTTACTCAATGTTAATGACATATTTGCAATGGGAATGTACCACAGACCTTGCAGCTCACACTTCTCAATATTTACTGATGTTTGCCTCCTACGTTACATTTTGGTTTTCGCTTTTGCGTGCTCCTCTGGTTTTTTACAATAAACAAACTTAAGCCACCTGACAAAGTTTCCACAACCTTCACAGTGGACGAATGCAACTCTTTTCTCTCACTTTTTCAATCCAAAATCAACACCATTCATAGGTGCCGATATTGTGCAATTAAACATTGCAGTTGGTGCTAAGTGGAGCGTCTGTCATAGTGTGATTGGTTATGTTGGTGTGATTGATTCTTAATTTCCCACGAAGCACCCACGGAGGAAAACATAAATCGGCCCCTATGACGCCATTTGCAACAACTTGACCACCTCCCCTGCTCCTTCAACCACCACACCTGCCTCCCCCCTCCACCCTCTCAGTTACTCTCTCATTTCTCTCTGCTGTCTCTATGGTCAGGGGGATTAAGAAGATTGTTTATTGTAGAGAATTGTTAAAGGTAGTCTGTAAATGCATGGAGGTGAACTGTTGAGCGTTACATTTGCAATGGCGACGTACCGCAGACGTCGCAGCTCACGCCTCTCGATATTTACCGACGTTTGCCTCCCCGCCGCCCGGCTTCGGGTTCCGCTTTCGCGCGCTCCCCGGGGCGTAGGGGGGCGACTGGCGTGGGTGGCTTGGGCCCCGTCATAACTGCTTGCAGTTCTAGTTTATTTTGTAATGTCTCTAGGAGAGGGACCAGGGCAGGTGTGGAGGTGACCTTTAATTTAAAGTTTTAATCTTCCGCTGTCCGTCCTGTGCAGTGGTTCTTTTAACCTGATTTTAGTATCTGGCCTTCTTTTAAACAGCTTTTATATAACCGAACCCGGCTTTTTAAGGAGGTTTTTTTTTACCCTAACCCTAACCCTAACCCTAACCCTTGTGCCCGTGCCCCTCACAGCGCCCATCCTGGGCATTGCGTTTTAACCCAAACCTAACCATAACCATAACCATTGCCTAATCCTAGTGCCTTCCAGGCAGCGTTGCCTGGAAGTTGGGGGACGTTGGGGGCTTAAAACACCAAACACCTTCCACATCAGGTGTCAATGAAAAGATGCTCAACAGGCCCGATCCCGGCACTTCTTCTGTCCGAGGACGTTAGAAAATAAATCTATCCATTTTCCCAAATTAACGTTATTTAGCTAGCTAGCGTCAGCTAACATTAACTAATTTAGCTACATTAAGTAGCTACATTAAGTAGCTATAATTACTTTTAAACAACATTAAGTCGGTCACACCAGGCAAGGCATGCTCATGAGTGACATAGTGACGTCATGGAATGTGTTTCACAGCTTCCCCACTGATCTCTGGACAGTGACAGCCTTATTACGCTGGATACTATGTGTATACTGAATATATTTTCTACTGAACTCAGATCAATTTAATGTGCAATGCACTGCATCAATATATTGCATAACTCCTGCCAGTTTGACGCAGCAATAAAAAAGAAATTACGCAGCAATGACACAGTATTCTTGGTTATTGAATGGTAGGGCTAATGTGAGGCTAACACAATTTGCCACCTCTGCTTTTATACATCTCTCCATCTTTTAAGATGCCTGGATGTTTTACAATCATATCCAATAATGTCTACACAGAGCAATGTGCTGTATATGCTTGAACAGTGGGAGCCCCAAACCAGTGCTAGAGTGTGTGTGTTTGCATTTGTGTAATTTCTACAGCTGTTCTGTCAAGGGAGAGAGAACCTTACAAGACTGCTGGTTGTGACAGAGGCATTGGCACAGAAGAAACATATGCTTTTTTTTATCATAGCACTAAAAAAAACACACAAACCCCGCACACATTCTCTCAAATGAGGGGTCACATGAGCGTACACACTAAACCGCACACTGTTTCATTTATCAGTGGTGCATTATTTATCAGCAGCAGTGTTGCCACTCCAATGTATTTACAGCAAGGAATACATTAGCAGTGAAGAATGCAGGATTGGAAAAGTGAATATTTCTTTGAATTAATATGCACATAACAGCTCCTAGTGGAATAATCAGCCAAGCTGTACAAAGCTGAGTTGGGCCTCTTTAAAATGATTCATCAAATAAAGACTGCCATCAGAAATCTGCAAATGACGGATAATTCACTTTAATCTGATCTAATCACCGCATCAATGTAGCGTTATGTGAAACTATATTATCTGGAAGCATCATCTTGTCACTTGTTACAAGTTCGGAATTAATTACAACAGAAATTGTAATAACATAACTGAAAAATGGGGGACTTGACTGTCTCTGGGCAGAAACATCCCAACAATTCATTTTATAAAGTGAATGTACAGTATTTTGTATTTACTATTAATGCTGTTATTGTCACGATGTAGAGAAGAGGCTTGGACCCAAATGCAGCTCAGAATTTATTAAACAACAAAAAACTACAACAAAGAGTGTCCAGGCGACTGGCACAGCAAAACTTACAGCCAGGAAGACAGGAACAAACAAGGAAACAAGCAATGAGCAGGTAAACACAGTACACCACAGAATAGTACCTGACAAAACCCAAAACAGTAACACATGCTGCACACAGAACCTCGAACAGTAGTAATGCACACACGCAAATGAAAAAACAGAGACTAAATACACAGAGTAAATGAGGAGACAAGCAACAGGTGACACTAGGCGGGGAACAGGTGAAACACATTAGGGCTGGGAGAACAATCAAAAAGGGCGGGAAAACACAAGACAGGGAGTAAAACTAGACTATCAAAAAAAAACAGGAACTGAGCAAAATACAAAACAGAAAGACTACCAAAATAAGACAAAACCATAACAGTTATGTTTTAATTTGCTTCATGATTTATTTACCTTTGTAGTAAATTCCCTAATCATTTATTTATTTACTATCCTATTCATTTTCCACTTTAAATTTCTGTATGTTAATTGATTGTTTATTTTAAATTCATTTTTTGTATTTATTATTTTCCATTTGCATTTCCCCAAACTTATTTTTTTAAACTTTTTTTAGTTTTCCTTTCTTTATACATTATTCAAAACAAATCACTGTGTGGAATACAAGTGAAAGAGTGGAGTATATTTTATCAGTATTCGATATATAGCTCAGTGGATAACACTATTGACCTTCATGCAGGAGACTGGGGTTCGAAGATGGCAGCCCAAGATGGGGTGAGTGGGGAATTTTTTTTTTTTTTTAAATATATATATAATGCATGACTCACATATTGCTCCATGGTAACTCTAGTACTGCTCACTTTCTTCTCCTACAGAGGAAAATGAGCCATTAATGAGAATGAGCAAGGTATCTCCCTCCAGTCTCAACTATAACTCCTGCTGGGACTTGCTTTGTCTCACCTATTTCTCCTAGTGAATTTTAGGAGCAACATATGAGAAATGGGTCTGATGACATTAAAACTAAAATGAGGCTGAAATGAGAATCACAATTATGTCTCCTGAGCTTTAGAATAGGGGTTATGCGCAACGTACTTCCGCATTCTGCGAAACAGGTGTCATCGCATCCAGTTCAGGTCCGCTGTACCGCGCTACGTTGGATATGGCGCTGTTTTACTCTAGATGCCTTCAGGAATTACCCAAAATGAGCATAACTGATGTCCATCACATATGCAGGTTGACATCTAAAACTCCTGCCACCAAAATGGACAAGGGGTTTAAGCTATACGCCTCCTCATACATATTTGACTATGAACGTTTGTATCTGCTAGCGATAGCTCATGTTAGCATTCCCAAACGGGGATAATGCAGTGTGTCACTATAGTAGCTAAGCTAACAATAACATTAACCTACTAATCTGAGCTGATAGAAAAAAATGTCACGCTCTGCAAATTTGCTAGCTATAGACCTACATAATCACGTTGTCATTTTATTTTTCACCAGTATCAAACAAAGACAGACTGACTGGTGCTGTCAGCATCAGGGCAGCTAGTCACGATCTATGAGGAAAAACAAGAAGCCACACAGCCTGAGAGTAACGTTAGGGATGAGTTGGGTGTTCTGTTCGGGTTCTCAATCTGTTCCAGTTCAGGGACAGTATTTATCAAGCCTCTCAGGGTAGGAGTAAGTAAGAGTGGACTAATCAGTGATCATGACCAGGTCCCCTTGACTGTCTAATCACCATGGACAGACTTGCAGGAGCTGCTTTAGTCTTGAGATGCTTGGTAAATGCATGCACAGTTGTTCCAAGTTCAACGTTGTTGTTTGTCTACTTGTTAAAAGATGTGTATAGTGAGGTTACTGGGGTATAGGTGACTCTGATTGGACATCCTTGATTCTTGAGTGCCATCATTCCATGTTATTCATAATACGTCCTATAAAAATCCCTCTATTACAGCATGAACAAATTGTTATTGTGTTTGTTGTATTAATGTCATTGCCAAACTTGCCCTAGCAACCTAACTAGACTGTTACTCAAATCAGTGGCATCTGTTTGAACCACTGCTCAAATATGATACATTAAAGTTCAACCACACTCTCAAATCTGTGTCAATGTTTGTAAATATTTCTCTCCATATACTTTTGTTCAGATAGTGCTTTGGGATTCGGACCCTGTCATCTTCACATCAAATCGGTGCTCATGTGTAGCTGGCACTGCAACGTGTAACCACACAGTTGCTTTGCTGTTTCAAACTGCACACTATTCAGAGTTGAATGTGCAGGTTGTGCCACCTCTACACACCTGCACTGAAACAGAGCAGCAATGGCACAAGCCCAGAACAGCCGTAAGTGTTTAGACACAATTCCTAGGCCTAATACTCCTGGCATTAGTGATATTTAAGTATACATGTATACTTGTATTGTATACTTGTACATGTATTACAATAATCTGTCAATGCCAGAGTCCAACTTTTAAAGGGTCAGGAACCTTAGATGGAGAGCAATGTATTACTGAATGCAATTTTGTTTTGCTCTCATTGTTTTAAGATAGGCAGTTGTAATATGTCACATACTTTGCGAGATTAGTTAGTTTTTTGTGTGTGTGTGGGGGGGGGTCCTTTCAATTTTATTGTCTCCTATTGTTAAGATTGTATGTGTTGAAATGTCGATTGTAAAATATTATCCAAAGTGCTAGCAACAAGGTTAGATAACAAGAGAAGATTATTGCATCTCTTATGGATAAATAGAAACAATGTAAATCCTGTGTTAGCTATATCTCTAGATGCCCAGAAAGCTTGGCTATTCAAATTAGAGAAAACTCAAGAATTAAGGGTGTATTTGCTGGGGGCAGGGAACACAAATTGTTTTTGTACGCAGATGACATTTTGGTATTAAGTCAAGACCCCACTAACTCTATCACAACCTTACTTGAAGTCATTGGTAATTATTCGTTGTTCTCTGGGTACAAAATTAATTGGCATAAGTCTGAGGCGATGCCAGTTTCACAAGCTTGCACTCATAGTTTATTAACTGGTTTCAATTTTAGGTGGTTGGATAAAGGAATGAAATATCTTGGAATTGAATTGAACCCAAATATTGATGATATTATGGCTGACAATATGGGAAAAATGCTCAACAAAATTAAGACTAACTTGGATAAATGGAGTAAGTTAAATTTAACATTATAAACACAGTGAAAATGGTCATAGCCCCTCTTATCAATTATTATACTAGAATGTTACCTATGTGCATACCACGGCCAACACTAATAAGACAATTACTCTGCCAGCCAAGGAAAGAGGGGGGGTTGGCCCTGCCCAATGTAGAACATTACAGTATTTCTTTTGAAATGTCTAGTCTGGTCAAGCATTGGGTGGGGGAAATCAACCTGGATTGGATTTTAATAGAACGAGAGCTTGCCTCTCCATTTACACCAGTAGATATTTTATCACAAAAGTCAAATAAAGGGAATAAAATGCAAAACCCTATCTTGAAATTTTCTAAAATGGTATGGTTGGAGGTACATAAAAAATACAAACTTGTTACATATGTGCAAAAATACGCCCCCTTGTGGCATAACCCAAAAATTAAAATTAATAAACAGACTATTTACTGGGTACAATGGCTAAGGAAAGGTATTAGAACTATAGGTGATCTATTGGAGGGAGACATATTTATGTCATATGATGATATCAAAAGGAAATTTAACTTGGAGGGTCGTGACCACTTTTGGAAGTATTTACAAATCAGAGATTGTCTGAAGGGAACGGTTAAGTTGTTAAATGGGAAAAATCCTATAGAGACCTTTCTGCTACTACCTCCACCACTGTGCAAAGCCTCAAAATGGTATAATATTTGCCCTTGGGTTAAAAACAATACAAGTAAAAGTCTGAAAGTAATATGGGAAAGAGATTTAGGATGTACAATGGATGATGATACATGGGATTCAATTCTGTCAAACAGTGGGTTGCACATTAGAGAAGCTAGGGGTAAGTTCATTCAATACAAAATTCTTAATAGATATTATTATACCCCTTCTAGGCTTTATAAATGGGTATTGGCAGAACGATCTTTGTTGGAAATGTCAAATAGCTAAAGGTACTTTGATGCATGCCCTTTGGGAATGTCCGGTGATCTGTTTTTTGGAGCAGTGTTTTAAGTTACATGCAGGGTTGGTTATCCTGTAACTTGCCCAAATCACCTAGACTGTGTTTACTCGGAGACAAAAGAGAAGTGGCAATGTTAAATAAACATACTTTTAGAGTGTTAAACACTGCGTTGGTAACATGTTCCCGACTCATTTTGAAATTTTGGAAGGACTCTCATGCCCCAACATTTAGAATGTGGAAAGAAAGAATGACTGAGAATGCTGCGTGCGAAAAGATGCTGGAAAGACTACACTGTACGAATGAATCCATGAAGGAACAATGGGACAATTTCTGCACCTACATGTCTACAATGTAATTTGAACATCAGCTGTTTACATAGATTTACACTGAACCTCACTGTTGTTGTTTTTTTTTTTTTTTTCTTTGTTGTTTCTCTTTTATAAAATAAAAAACTCAATAAATATTTGAATTATAAAAAAGATTGTATGTGTTGTGGGGAGCGAGGAATAGTGGACCCAAACGCAGTGAGAGGCAGGCAGGCAGGCAGAGGGCTAGAACACGAGGATTTATTCAAACAAAAAACGGCAGTACAGCGACTGGAAAACACTAAGAAAAAACACAAAAAGAAGCACAAGGCTGAAACAAACTGGCAGAGAAAAAACTAGCAAAACGAGGAATACAAACTCACAGGGTAAAGACACAAACGGGTGTGGTGTCTTAAATAGTAATGCCGTGATGCTGTATGAAGAGGAATCCGCCGACACTGTTCTTGATTATAAAAAGGTTTATTACAAGCAAAGATTCAGCATCAATTTTACAAACTCCTGCAGAGAGCTTGGAGAACGACCAACCCAAATTCTTCCAAAAAGTCGTTCTGCCTTTTCTTTGTGTGAACAACGTATATATCCTATGCATTGTATCAACATAGGACGTGATATGTGTGAGTATATGATTCGACCACAGAACTGGCCAATCAAGGCCTGTTATCTGGCACAACTCCAAAAAAGGTCTCTTCTGTCTTGGGGGGACCTCTGCTCATGTTAACAATTTCCAGATGTTCTCAGTAAATGTAGAGTAAAGTTCATGCATCCTCCTTATACCAACTCTTAAGTCAAAGTGTATAGAATGTTATAGAATGTCAATATACCACATTTCCCCCCTTCGAGACTTAATAAAGTCTCGAAAAACAAGAAGAGTAGGAATAACATTTCTCAATATAACATGTTCCTTATAATATAACTTTTGGAGTGTAAACAAATTTATAGAGTGTAACAAAATGAAATCGTTGGAGTGTGAGAGCGAAAAACCCATCTGGCAGCTGTCTTTTCAAGTAACCATCAATCAATCAAGATAGGAAAACTCTCTCACGGTCCCTCTGCCCTAGGCGACCACCTTAGTACTCCAGATCAATTAGAAAATAAATCTTTATCAATTTATGTAGAATTATGGTTTAAGCAAATACATGTGAAAACCTCAGAAAATGAAATAAAATCAAAACAATGTCCAAATTCAGGCAGGTCAACCCTTCGGATCTGAAAAAAGGACTTCTATTTCCTGCCTAGACCCCATTTCCCTAAGCGTCGAGAAAAAAGAAAAACATCTGAGGTCTCCATATATTCACTTCATGACAGAAAACATCATTCTTCAAACAATCAATGCAAGAACATTACACAAATTTTGTATTACTCTGCAAACATGTATATATATCAGACAAACACAGGAATGTAGTCCACTACATTGCAGCTTCTCAATGTTGAATATCAATGCAGTGTTGATGTGGTGAAATCTGAACAGATCCACACCATCCTGGTCCAGAGTTCTCCTAGTTCCTTCATATTGTCCATGTTTGTATCTGAATCTCCCTCTGCACATTACCCCATATGCTCTGGAAGAAAAGAAAACACTGACCAGTATCGTTTGCAAAACAACACATGAAAATTAAAAACATCAAATAAAAATAAAAAATAATAATATCAAAAATAATATATGATAATATGAATCACATTCCATTTCCATTTCCCCCCTTCGATTAATAAGATGATACGAAATACCACTACAATATCCAAAGAAATGTGAAAAAAACATACAGGAAAAAACTAAAAATTAAACCTAACCTTCATTTAAATGAAATTTCTAATTCCCTCTTTGCCGACCATTGATAGTCAGCAACAAAAGTCATAATTTCTAAAAAATAACTCTTATCCTGATGCATCAATCACACCTTCAACAAAGTAAATCAAACAAATCATAAACATCCCTTTTTAACACGTCTTGGTGTAGCCAACTGGGGATTAGAGAAGACCAAATTTATTTTAAGAGCCAATCATTTTGTAGCATATAATTACTCGCTTTTTACAAAGTACCACACAAAGTCTCTCCTCACTGTTTGGTTACCAGATAGTGGGTGTAATAAATCTCCTTATGTTCAACTCTGTCAACCTCATCTATGTGACATTCCTGTTTAAATTAGACACAAGACAAACCAAGTCTGCCTGCTAATGTAATGTGCAGAACAATCGTTCCTCTCCATTAAATTGTCCTGTAATTATTTTCTTCTAACCCTACATACTTCAATAACACCACTGCACTTATGCAGACTAGTGAAATTCAAATCAAATTTCTAAACATCTGTATCAATAACAAAAAATGCCGATCCATCATTGGGCTATAATAACTGATTTCCATTCGCGAATCTATACTTAGAGAGAAATCATGAACACATGACTGGTACACTATAAACAACAAATAAACCAATGCAAACAACTTTTCATTTAACTAAAATATATCTGTGATTGGGAGTTGTCTTACTTCCCAATAAATTATCTGGGCAACACCAAATAATAGAAACATCTTCAAAAGTTGCCTATGTCATTAGAGCACAAAAATAAAACAATGAAATGTTCTTTTAACATTTCCTGACACACCAACCAAAGTAACATATTTGTCACTAGTCTTGTTAAAGGCTGTCACAGGAAAATCATTACAAATTTAACAGAATAGATTTCACCAGATACTGACAAAATGTAAGGTTTCCATACCAAGTTGCTTAATTTAGAGGTATGGCTTAACCCTTCATATAGGTGTGTTCACATAGGAGTAATTCGATTTTAAAAGTAGAAATAATTACTTCTTTAGAGTAATTGTATTTTCAAATTGTGTGTTTGTTGGTGCACTACCTTCTTTTTATGGGTTGGTGCGTCAATGCGTCGATGCGTCGATGCGTCAGAGCAAATCCGATCTCTCTCACTCCTCCCTCCTTCTACGGTCAGTCTGCTGATGTCAATGCTCATCTGTGCAGATCTGTACCAACTTGTGACTGTCCTGATCCTCAATTGTTGGATCTCTTTCTGGTCCTGATGACACCAGCTGACACCCCCCTTTCAGATCTTCTGGGCATCTCTAGAATCCTGTTTCCAGACTCCTGTATCCTCCTCTATAATTTCCTCTGGAGTTTCTTCCTGGTCTATTACACTCACGGGCAAAGTGTCCATCCTGTCCACAATTAAAACACACTTGTGGTGATTGCATAGAGTATGAATCAAATCTTCTTCCTCTTCCTCTGCCTAAGCTTCCTTGTCCTCTTCCTCTCCAGTTCTGTATCTGTCCAAAAACTGGCTGTGGATATAAAACAACTGGAACCACTAGTGGTGGTTGGGGCAACTGGCTTGACTCGAATTGTGGCGGTGATTGTTGATTTGGTGGGCATTGATTCTGCACAACCAAAACCTGCTTCTTGTCCTTCTTATTCTCCACCGGCTGCATTCGATTGAGTTTTCTGAGAGTTTCTCGGTCCTGTTCTTTCTGCTCATTTCTATATAGCTTCACTTGATGGGCTATTTGATTTGTATAAACACCTATTGTCATACTTCCAAGTCCCACTACTTCTGCTAGCTTACTCCTTACTGGTAGGGGCAGCCCCTCCTGCAGTTTGGTTCGCAAAATTGACTGCTCCATTTGACTCACATCTGGATAATTTCCGGTAATATGTCTCCACACCTGATAAGCTCTTGACACATAAACTTTCGGATTTTCTTCTTGTCCCAGTGGTTCAATCAGGACGTTATCTGGATGCACATTTGTTGGAAACGTATCTCTCAGCGCTCTCCACAGACGACCTCTACTTGCAGCCAACAACTCAGGATCATATACAGAAGTCCCAACATATCGATTAAGTCCTGCTCTCTGGAAGATTTCTCCCATAGCTGGAACCCCAACAAGATTAGCCAAAAGTCTCTTGATATCTCCTATGGCAAACTGTGTTCCTGTCGACATTTCTTCCAACTTTGCAATCCAAGGATGTGCTCCCTCTTGAAGAGTAGGCAACTTATCAAGAATATCTGACATATCAGTGTTCTGCAAGGGCTTATACTCCAAATCTTGAATGATCACTGGAAGCCTCTTCTTCCTTGTGCCCCTTTGTCTTGGGCGCAATGTATACTTCTTCTCCACTTTCTGGGATCCTTTTTCCAGCAATTCGTCCCTCTGAATCTTCAGCTTCTCCAAGTATGACATGCATCGCTCCATGTCTCTTTCAATCTCTTCTATGCTACACGCTGCAGGATGAAATCCTGTAGCTCCTCTGCTCTCCAAATCTTCATCGCTGTCTCCATCTTCACTTTCATAACACTCTTCTGAATCACTCTGATCATCATCATCATCATCATCCTTTGTCTTCCTAAACCTCAGTCTGCCCTTAGTTTCCAGATGTTTCGTTTTCTTCTTACTTTTGGAGCTTGGATTCATCTTTATGGTTGTTTCAGCTTCTCAATTATTGTTCATCTGTGAATGTTTCACCAAAGAACTTTGTAGGCATGTGTGACGTTCCTTCTTTAATGTCAGTCTCTGGTCATCTCCTGAGAGCCATCTGGGTGTCCAATTCAGTCACTTAACCATGGACAGTTGCAAATCTGTCGCCCCTCCTTCTCTGCTGCTCCAGCTCCAGATGCAGTTTCTGGTGCAAGTATGTGGGGGATGGGACCAAAGTTGACTACCAAATCAGCTTGTAGAGGAGTGAGACAGGTCTGCTCTGACATCCATCGAGGCACACTGAATAAACACAAAACACAACACCTCCGAGAAGCATTACTTGTACTTTAATCATACTCATTTTAGTTTTCTTGCTTCTAACCTATGACATCATTGATTCAAAATGTTGCTACAAAAATATTACCTAAGTAAGAAAAGTATCATAACAATATGTACTCCAAGTATCAAAAGTAACAATGTAGAAAAATCCTCACATTTCTGAAACTAGAAATGATCCCAACAGTCCTGTCAACTAACTAAGCATTTAAACAGCTAAACATTTCAACTGGACTTATAGGCCTATATATTTGTTGAACAGTCTAACAACAATAAAACATCATATTCCATAAACATATGTTTGTTCTACACAAATCCTAATTCATTTTTTATGATATGTCAGATTACAATAATATCCAAAAGCAATTTGTCTTGAAAATTGCCACTAGTCATTCCTGAAAATTACATAATTTATCTCTTTTCCCTAAGTTTTGTGCTTGTGGTATAGCAGTTTTACTATTTTCATCTAAACGTCTTCCCTCCTGTAGATTGTAACCCTAATGCTACAGTTGTCTCTGTAACAACAATATTAGTATGAACTCCAGTATCCTAATTCAAAAGTACATTTATCTCTTTCTTTGTCTTTCTGTCACTTTCACAACACTCTCTTTCTGTCTTTAACCACCTTAGTACCTTATTGTACCCTTAACTTTCTCTTAAAGTCATGCCTTTTTTCCCTTGTCCCATAAAACTTTCTTTTCCCTTTCTACAGCATACACTTAACATCTTCTCTCAGCTTTCCTGACCATCTTTTGTAACAATTGTTACCCATTATTAACTCAGTCTGTTGTTTCATTAGGATTGAATTGACTCGCTGTTTCTTCACAGGAATCAGATTCATTAATTCTGTTTTCCACCTTCACAAATGTCACTAATTTCCTTGGTGCAATGACATAATCACATGTGACAGTGGGATACTTCAGCAAAATCAAAAACCTTATAGTATTATCAAATTTTGAATTGTTTTATTCAAAGTAAAATCATTTTAGATGCCTCGCCACTCAAAACAAGTGGTCCAACATTTTAAAATGGCAGAGGTGACAATCCTGAAGCCCATCAATCAGTCCTCTCATCTCTTACTTTCAATAGAGGTATAGAGGCTGGACTTTTCTTAATCCAGGGTGATCAATCACTGATATGAGTTCCAGCAAATCACCTATGCCAGCTATTAATCTCTCTTTTTTCCTTTTGCTTTCAGGCCTGGGCCTTATTTATCCTACTTTTATCCTCAAATCTTTCTCCCAATTTTTCTTTTCATGCTTCAGAAGCAAGCATAGTTAAGGCTTCCTAATTAGAAGGACATTTTAAATTCTTATGCCATTTCTCTAGGTGTTTATAACATTTTACTCTCTCTTTTTTATCTATCAACATAACTCTCATTTATAAATTTGATGGATCCCTATCAAATAGTTAAATAGTCAAGCAACAGCCACTTTAATGTTTTACTGAGCTGCACTCAACCCCCCTTCTTCTTTAGCCGCTTCGTCTCTGCCCTTTAAGGAGTGGCCTAAACTTTCTGTGAAAACTTGAATTCCTAGCATTCTTGGGCATGCGCAGATCAGTCAGCAGTGTGATTTCACAGTGAGAGGAACTCCAGAGCACCTAGGCTCACACTCAACCAAGAAGAATAACTAAAGAATCACTCAGCTTACTTCAACATAAAATTTCTTAATCTTACTAGTTTCAAAGCGGCAGATAATGCAAATAGCAATATGCTATCACAAAGCAGTTTAAACGATCTCAAAGAAATCAGAGAGAACTTAATGATTCTTACAAATTCTCTCAACAGACAGACCTATTGTCTCTCCATTATTCCCTTCAACAGACCACATTAAAACAACAATGACAAGACAAAACAAACCAAGACAAAACATAAAACACAAATACTAATTTGAAGCTTCTTAAGTTTACTATAGTCTAGTCTATTTTCACATCCTCCAAAAGGGGACTCATAAGTTTTTATATGTTTTTGAAAACGTTCTCCTTCGAAGAAGACTCATAAGATTATTAAACAAAAGTCCTCCCAAAGAAGGCTCATACATTTTAACACATTTGAAAATGTTCTCTTCAAAAAGAGACTCATAATTTTAGCCATAATGAAGAGAATATCTTAACCTTACAGATAACTAAAACTCCTGTTTTCAACCAAAACATGTATGTATATATCTATCTAATATAGGATCCTTATGACGCATGCACAGCCTATCACACACAGCAGAAACACCACTGTTCACACACACACACCGCTGTTCACACACTCTCTCTCATACACACTCTCTCATACACACAAAAGTCGACATCATTCATCCATAATCCTAAAAAAAAAGAAGAATACTTTCCGCCGTATTCCTTTTCCTTTCTTATTTCTTTTTCCTTATTATTTTGCTAACTAGATATAGAATTCCAATGGGAGGTCTGCGTCGGACATTATTCGTCAACAATGAATCGATTGGCAAACCTACCATTGAACTGTTAGTCTACACCTCAGTTCTCAGAACTGGCTCAAACTTTTCATCTAATAAAAGTTCAAGACTACGGCCCATCCTAAGATCGCCTTTTTTCAAAGGGCTTTTTATCAGATTAACGGCGTTATCCTTTATTCTTTATTCCTGTTATTTTCTCTTTATTCTTTATTTTTCTCTTATTTCCTTTTATCTTCTCTTCATTACTTCTTGTTTTTATTTACTCTTGTTTCCTTTTTCTTTATGTTGTTTAAGCCAAATTGCCCTGGCCAGGGTTAAACTGTTTTCTTTAATCCAATTTGCCTATTCCTTAAAGCCTTTTCACATTGTCTATGTGAATATTCCTTAATCCCTTACTTTTTTCCTTTTCTCTATTTCTTCACTTAAATTTCCTTTTCCTCTGTTTCTCTAACTTTTGTTTTTTTTTTCTCAAATGTTAACTCACACTTCCCCCTGTCTGCGTTGATTTTAACACAAATAAATTTAGGACGGAACCCCATCACACAGCAATTCACTACACAAAACACACACAGGTTCAACACGGTGCAATCCCTCAACGCACACACAGAGCCACACACGAACTGACCAGCGCCCAAATTGTGAGAAAGCTTACCTCATAGTCGACCAATGAAGCGGGAGTCAGTCCCTGGTGCCCATGATGAAACAATGACCTGGGAGATGCAACCGATCCCATCCTCGTCGCCAAAATTGTGGTGTCTTAAATAGTAATGCTGTGATGCTGTATGAAGAGGAATCCGCCGACACTGTTCTTGATTATAAAAAGGTTTATTACAAGCAAAGATTCAGCATCAATTTTACAAACTCCTGCAGAGAGCTTGGAGAACGACCAACCCAAATTCTTCCAAAAAGTCGTTCTGCCTTTTCTTTGTGTGAACAACGTATATATCCTATGCATTGTATCAACATAGGACGTGATATGTGTGAGTATATGATTCGACCACAGAACTGGCCAATCAAGGCCTGTTATCTGGCACAACTCCAAAAAAGGTCTCTTCTGTCTTGGGGGGACCTCTGCTCATGTTAACAATTTCCAGATGTTCTCAGTAAATGTAGAGTAAAGTTCATGCATCCTCCTTATACCAACTCTTAAGTCAAAGTGTATAGAATGTTATAGAATGTCAATATACCACACGGGCACAAGCTGACGGCACGAGGACACAACACAATCTGACACCAGACAAAGGAAATACAGGGGCTAAATAAACTAGGTAATAAGAAGACGCAAGACAAGTGACACCAGGGCTGGGGAACAGGTGGAGCATATCAGACAATCACACAGGCGGGAAAACAAGGGAAGTAAATTGGACAAGACAAGACAGAAAACCAGACTACCAAAATAAAACAGGAAACAGGAACAACCGTCAAAAACATGAAATCAACTAAACACAGAAACTTGACACAACACAACAGAGAACAGAGAACACAGGAATTAACCAAGAAATACATAATAAACAAGGAGATAACTAAACAGAAATCTACAGAATATATATATATATATATATATATATATATATATATATATATATATATTATAATAATAATAATAATACAGGCAACCGAAATATACAAAACCAGGCAACAGAAATGTCCAAACCATAACAGAGCCCCCCCCTCAAGGGGCGGATACCAGACGTCCAAAAAACAAACAGAAAACTACCCAGGGAGGGCGAGAGTCCGGGGGAGGCAGAAAGTCACTGGGGCACAGGAAACAGAGGGCCGGAGAGGCCTAGGGGAAACAGAGGGCCGGAGAGGCCTGGGGGAAACAGAGGGCCGGTGAGGCCTAGGGGAAGCAGAGGGGCCACTCGGGGAAGCAAAGGGGCCACTCGGGGAAACAGAGCGGGGCAACTCGGGGAACAGAGCGGGGCCACTCGGGACGAGGAACAGAGAGAGGCCTCGTTAACAGGAGACAGAGAGGCCTCGGCGACAGGGGACTGAGAGCAGCAACGAAGGCAGAAGCCTTCAGGCCACCGGCGACGAAGGCAGAATCCTTCAGGCGGCCGTACTGGACGTCGAGGGCACTCAGGCGGCCGGGCAGGAGGTCGAGTGCTCTTGGGCGGCCGGGCAGGTCGGCTAAGGCGGAGCCCCTGGGGAGCTGCGCAGGAGAAGGGGCAGCCGAACCGGGGCCAGGTGACGGGTCAGCTGGGCTGGGGCCAGGCGACGGGTCAACGGGGCTGGGGCCAAGCGACGGGTCAACGGGGCTGGGGCCAGGCGACGGGTCAGCTGGGCTGGAGCCAGGCGACGGGTCAACGGGGCTGGGGCCAAGCGACGGGTCAACGGGGCTGGGGCCAGGCGACGGGTCAGCTGGGCTGGAGCCAGGCGGCAGGTCAGCTGGGCTGGAGCCAGGCGGCGGGTCAGTTGGGCTGGAGCCAGGTGGCGGGTCAGCTGCGCTGGAGTCAGGTGGCCAGGCAGCTGGGCTAGAGTCAGGCAACGGGTCAGCTGGGCTGGAGTTAGGTGGCCAGGCAACTGGGGCAGAGGTTGACTGTGGTGCCGACAGGACACGAGGGGCAGGAGTGGGTCTGACAGCCGGCAGGACCCGAAGGGCAGGAGTTGGCCTGGCCGCCGACAGGACACGAGGGGCAGGAGTCGGCCGCCGACAGGACACGAGGGGCAGGAGTCAGCCTGGCCGACACAGGCAAAGTCTCAGGGGCGCCGGAGACCAGCAAAGTCTCGGGGGCGGTGTTAGCCAGTTCAGGGGGGCTGGACACCAGCCGGGATTCAGGGGGGCAGCTAGCCAGCCGGGGATCAGGAGAGCTGCTAGCCAGCCGGGGATCAGGAGAGCTGCTAGCCAGCCGGGGATCAGGAGAGCTGCTAGCTAGCCAGGGATCAGAAGGGCTGCTAGTTAGCCGGGGATCAGGATAGCTGCTAGCTAGCCAGGGATCAGGATAGCTGCTAGCCAGCCGGGGTTCAGTAGGGCTGCTAGCCAGCCGGGGTTCAGTGGGGCTGCTAGCCAGCCAGGGATCCGGGATACCGGATAACCTGGGGACACTAGGGAACTCGGGGACAGTAAAAAACTCTGGAACACTAGGAAACTCGGGAACTCTAGGAAACTCGGAAACACTAGGAAACTCAGGAACTCTAGGTAACTCGGGAACTCTAGGAAGCTCGGGGACACTAGGAAGCTTGGGGACACTGGAAAATTCGGGGACAATAGAAAGCTTGGGGAAGCTGGGCAGTGCTGGGACACTGGGCAGCTTGGGGACACTGGAGAGCCTGGGGATGCTAGGGACACTAGGGAGCTTGGGGACAATAGGGGGCTCGGGAACACTAGGGAGGCTGCTAGCTAGCCTGGATTCAAGGGGCCAGCTAGTTAGCTAGGACTCAAGGAGGTTGCTAGCTAGCTGGGGCTCTGAGAGGCTGCTAGCCAGCCGGGGCTCAGGAAGGCTGCCAGCTAGCCTGGATTCAGGGGGGCTGCTAGCTAGCGGGGAATCTGGGAGGCTGCTAGCCAGCGGGGGATCAGGGAGGCTGCTAGCTAGCCTGGGCTCAGGAAGGATGCTAGCTAGCCTGGATTCAGGGGGGCTGCTAGCTAGCAGGGACTCAGGGGGGCGGCTAGCTAGCTGGGACTCAGGGAGGTTGCTAGCTAGCCTGGATTCAGGGGGGCTGCTAGCTAGCTGGGACTCAGGGAGGTTGCTAGCTAGCCTGGATTCAGGGGGGCTGCTAGCTAGCAGGGACTCAGGGGGACGGCTAGCTAGCTGGGACTCAGGAAGGTTGCTAGCTAGCCGGGGCTCAGGGAGGCTGCTAGCTAGCCGGGGCTCAGGAAGGCTGCTAGCTAGCCTGGATTCAGGGGGGCTGCTAGCTAGCTGGAGCTCAGGGAGGTTTCTAGCTAGCCGGGGCTCAGAGAGGTTGCTAGCTAGCCAGGGCTCAGATAGGCTGCTAGCCAGCGGGGAAGTTGAGAGGCTGCAAGCTAGCTTGGATTCAGGGGGGCTGCTAGCTAGCGGGGAATCTGGGAGGCTGCTAGCTAGCGGGGAATCTGGGAGGTTGCTAGCCAGCCCGGGATCAGGAGGACTGCAAGTCAGCCCTGGCTCAGGCAAGCTGCACGTCAGCCCGGGGTCAGGAGAGCTGCACGTCAGCCCGGGGTCAGGAGAGCTGCACGTCAGCCCGGGGTCAGGAAAGCTGCACGTCAGCCCAGGGTCAGGAGAGCTGCATGGCAGCCCAGGGTCAGGAGAGCTGCACGTCAGCCCGGGAACAGAAGGGTCGACAGGCCCGGAACATGGGAGGCTAAATTCCCGCTCCACTTCCTCCCATCGAGCCAACATAAACTGCCAGGCAGTTTTGTACAGGGAGCAAAAAAAATCTGACATGTACTTCACCTTTGACTCCATGGGGTGGAGAAGGGGCTTGAACCCTGCTGGGCCCATGTCTGGTCAGATTGTTCTGTTGTGGGGAGCGAGGAATAGTGGACCCAAACGCAGGGAGAGGGTTAGAACACGAGGATTTATTCAAACAAAAAAAGGCAGTACAGCGACTGGAAAACACTAAGAAAAAACACAAAAAGAAGCACAAGGCTGAAACAAACTGGCAGAGAAAAAACTAGCAAAACGAGGAATACAAACTCACAGGGTAAAGACACAAACGGGCACACGCTGACGGCACGAGGACACAAAACAATCTGACACCAGACAAAGGAAACACAGGGGCTAAATAAACTAGGTGACGAGAAGACGCAAGACAGGTGACACCAGGGCTGGGGAACAGGGGGAGCACATCAGACAATCACACAGGTGGGAAAACAAGGGAAGTAAATTGGACAAGACAAGACAGAAAACCAGACTACCAAAATAAAACAGGAAACAGGAACAACCGACAAAAACATGAAATCAACTAAACACAGAAACTTGACACAACAGAGAACAGAGAACACAGGAATTAACCAAAAAATACACAATAAACAAGGAGATAACTAAACAGAAATCTACAGAATAAATATATAAACACAGGGAACATACAGAAAATAATAATAATGTTGTGTGTCCTTTTTGTTGTCAGGGAGTGAAACCTGGGCCAATAAACAAAACGGTCATCACCAGACCAAGACTCAACCGGCTCACGGAAGGAGTCAGGTAAGGTAGTGAGCTGCTATTGCAATTACTGCATCATACAGTCTACATATGTCTACATACACACACACACACACACACACACACACACACACACTTATGTACACATATACACACACGTATGTACATGCATACACACACATACAGTATACACACACACATATGTACACACACACACACACACACACACACACACACATAAATAAATAAAAGAGAGATTTCATAGGTGTCAGTAACCTGCAAATATTACTAACACTAATTACACTACTAACACTAATATTACTAACATTATTACATTCTTTCACAGGAGTACACTCTACAAGGGCTTGGTTGGGGACCCACTAGACATCTCTTTGCTACTGATTGGAGACATGTACAAAGACTTCAGCATTAGAAAGAAACCTCTAGCAGCAACTATGGGCATCAGTGACGAGAAGACCCTTGCTGAGACAGCTTTTGGCTTAGCACAAAGGGGGAATGTGCTCTCATACCAGCAGCCTGTATTGCCCACAAAGTCAGTCAAGATGAACCAGGATCCTCCACCTTACCCACTGCTGCCTATTGGGGAGTACAGGCTTGCCCCGACAGACTGTGTGCATGTGCACTGAGGAGGAGCACTTCCACCTTAAAAGCTTGAATGTCACACTGGACATGGCCTATAAGATTGAGGCAGCGACAAGAGAGCAGGCAGCAGACCAGGAGTGGCATCAGCTCCACAGGCCTAGGATCACCTCCTCATGTTTTAGAGAGGTGTATTTTGTGAGGGGAGTAAGCTCTGCAGAGTCTCTTGCAGAAAGAATCATCAAAGGAACAAGGCAGACTGCAGAAATGAGAAGAGGTGCAGCAGGGGCGGTTCTACATTGAATTACACCCAGGGTGAGATCCCCTTCGAGCGCCCATCCCCCACCCCCCCAATAACATAAGTGAAAGAGAAAATTATATTTGTCAATTGCACAAATCCTTCGTTAGAGCATTTGAAAACCACAATTAAGATAATCCAGTTATTTAACTATTGCAATTACAACAGGAAACACACTTTTAAGGTGAACAATCTCCACAATGAACACAATTCTGCACAAAATATGACAGTATAGGTTATCAGAACTTAAAATATACACTATATACATAAATGTGCCAACAATATATCCAATGATAAAAAATTTAACAAGATTAATAAATTAATAAAACGGTATACAAGCAAATATATATATTTTTATTTTTATTTTTTTATCATTTCAAGAGGCCCTGTGCTTTAATTTGAAGAGGTCTATCATGAGTTTTTGTCTGCCTAAGCAGATAGAAAAGCTACAATTCTCGTTAAGAAAGTTTGCATGATGTGCAACGTTTATATAGGTTACTAATGCAATCATACAGTAAAGCATGCCTATGTCTTTTATTGTTGTAGTGTTTTGTCCACCACTCAGTTTTTGGCTCAGTTTTATTAAGGGGCAAAGTGTTTTAAGGGGAGTTGTGCTTACCGCAGGTTCTACCCTCACTCCCTCATCTCTGTCTCTCTCCTCCTGAGTCTCCTCCTCACTGTGCATGCCACTGCCGCCGACACCGACACCGACACCACCACCACTATCATCAGCCACGGGAGCTGATGAAGGTCCTTCTACTGCTGAACACGTCTTTTCGCTTTTTTCTTTTATTTGAGCCGCTAGGGTAACTGTGTTTGATTTTCGCGTTTAGACCATTGACATTAAAGAAAGGTTTAGACTCGTCTTGCTCCGTCTCTGTGTACTTCCGAGTTCTCCTGTCACCGTGTGTTTATCTTTTGCTCCGGGCCCATGGATGTATTAAGAGAACTGGATACAGTGTTCAGTGGGAAGCTCCGTACGTTCCAAAGAGAGTGCTCAAAAGCGCATAAAGCAAACATGGAGCTCGGCTCTTCCGCATTGTTGGCCCATAACGCTGGTTGGCTCACGATGGGCATGCGCACTAGCAACAATTTGTTTGCGTTGTCGTAGCAACCGGTAGCAACATGCGCATTCATGAGCTTCTCTGTCGTGTCTCTTACAAGTGGCGAACTCATGAACTCGCCGTTTTCATTGTCTAAAATATTCACTAACGTTAAACACTGTGTTTTCGTTGTTCCCTATCGTTTACATGCTTAGCTAAATAAACGATAGATGTATTTAGCTAGACAACCAAGGAGATTTAATAATTATGTTGTGCTACTAACTAGCTACCTACTAATTAGCGCTAGCTAGCTGTTAGCCTGCAGTTTCGTGAACAAAGCTCATCCATGGCTTCAGCTCTCATCCACGTTACAAGCTTTACAGCATACAGCCCTCGGATGTATCATAAGAGAGAACCAAGGCGATGTAATCACTATGTCTGTAGTAACGTTATGTAGGCATATAGCTAGCTATGTATAGATCTTAATACAGCCATGCTAGCTACCCCTGATGTTAGCAACCAGCTAGCTAGCCGATAGCACGCCAGTTTGGGAAACGCTAATGACGTTACATCGACGTAGCTAACAGGCTTTACAGCAGCTACATACATCCCTGGGATGTATCATGACTTCATAAGATAATACCATGGACGTATTAATAGAACACATGGTGAATTACAACCATTAGCTATATCCATTATTACAGCTAGCTACATGAGCTAGGGAAAACAGTCATTTGAGCGGGCTGGCGCAGTCCCGCGGCTCTGCTCGCGTCCACTATGTGCGTTCATCATGCCAAATTTAATAATTCTGGATTCGCTTCTAGTGAATGTTAAAAATGTTAAAAACGTAACGTTTTAAACAAGGACCCTTTCAGTGTTCGGGCTGGTAAGTTGATATACCCAGAAACAAATTATCCGCTGAAATACAGACGTTTCTTTCGCCATGCAAAGTCTATGTGAAAAGTCTTTCTGGGCCATGGGGTGCAGTACCACCGTTATCCGCTAAGCCCATGGTGGCTTTTAGACTCGGCGCTCTTCCTGGGGGCTTGGCCGGGCCCATAGACTGTATATAAGAATGGACCAACAGATCCCGTTGTTCTGGACGGAGACCAGTGAAGGCCATTAGAAGCACTTTTCCGGTGAGCGCTGAGCGTTACTGCGCAGCCTCCAACTGAGAGAAACGAAGTAAATGTGACGTGAGCAACGTGTCTGAAAGTTGGAAGTCTTCTGGTAGCTGTGCCAAGAGAAATCTCAATCATTCCCAATCTTGCAGAGACGGAGAGTGTAGATATATGTAAGGAGACGAGTCGAAGTCTAAACTGCCTGCGAGCTTCTCCTGTACTATACGGTAATTCCTCTACTATGCGACAGTAAGTCGCGTGGTTATGACACAATCGTTAGCCTATTTTTACAAAAACGTCTGCTACGGAGCCATAACGTGAGGTACAAGGTAATGGAGCCTTTTATACATTGTCGTGTTTCTTTAGAAATAAACAATGGACAAATAAAGTCTTTAAACGCTTCAGATGTAAAGTTATTCGCTGTCAAAGTGACGCCAAAATGAATGGCAGTCAATGGAATGCTAACGGGGGGTGATCGCTTTGTAGCATCAAAATGGCGCCATAGGAGATTCGAGCTCTGAAGCGAAGCTTACCCCCTTGGCCGGGCCCCGCAACGTTACGGACTAGTCCATTTCATTGTGAAAGTAGGGGGTACAAGCAGGGACGCTTGCAGCTGCAGGGGGCGCCAATCTGCCAATTCCCCACACAGTGAAATGATAGATAATAGAAAACTGCTTCGCGGAGCAGAGGATTTTTTTTTGTCAAGTGCTCGTGGCGCCCCCCCATGACTCATGATAAAATGCTGCCCTGGGCGGCTGCCCGGGTGGCCCGTGCCAAAAACCGCCCCTGAGGTGCAGACATGGAGTTTGAGGTGGCAAGGGAGTACTGCCGGATGAAAAATGTCAACTACACACCCTGTGGCTTCGTCATCCACCAAGATGCCCCTTGGCTTGGTGCCTCGCCAGATGGTTTGATTTTTTATCCATTTGCACAGCCACCGTTTGGACTGGTTGAGATAAAGTGCCCTAATGTGGACTGTAAATACCTTCAAATGCAGGATGGCACTTTGGCTCTCCGTGAAAGCCACTCGTACTACTGGCAGGTGAAGGGTCAACTGTTGATCACTGGCCTGCAATGGTGTGACTTTGTGATTTGTACTCAGGAAGACATGCTGGTGCAGCGTATCCAGGTTGACCTGGAGGTAAAAGCAGTCATCAGAGAGAGGGTGGACCAGTTTTACTTTAAAGTGTACATGCAGAAGTACTTGTCTGTCTCCAAAAGATCTTACTGATCGATGCAGGATAATTCAGGTGGGGGCCTTTGTATGAAGAAAAATTAAATTACCTGCAATAAACTTTTGTTATTGTGAGAAGCAGGACTAAATAACATTTTATGCCTTTCAGCTGAATTTGTAAAATGTATTGGCTTATTTCACTATTGTATTGCTATATTACATAACATATTCACCTGTTATTTGTGTAATTAATTATGTCATGCTTTGTTTAATTTTAAATTTAATTTTACATACAGGGTGGCCATACAGAACTACACATTAGCCACAGCATATACCTAAGTGTTTAAAGTAATTACACCACACACAGGTGCCATTTACTTAATGTTGTCTATGACTTGACAGTAAAATATGGTTCAGATTTTTCAAGCAAGGTGACTTTTTTCACAGTTTACGTTTGTCATTCACATCTAGAAATGAGACCATAGCCTTTTTCATGGGGCTCTTACAGGCAATTTAAATGTTTCATGCATCACTGTTGGAAGGATGTTCTTTAGGTCAGCCAAACTCTATCGCCAAATAAGCAATATTTGCATCAAAAAGTTACACCATAATTGTTATATAAATAGGTGCTGTGTATTTTAATAATAAACACATAGAAAGGAGAAAAAAAAGATTTTTTTTTTCAGATTTATTTGTAAGTGACAAAAATAATTAAATCATTCCATATACAATTTGTCTCATGGTGACTGTATAAAAGATGTTTTCAGATTTCATATACAATATTTTACTGTATGCATGGTTTGATTTCATACATTTTACTACAAGAGATAGAGAGAGGGACAATTAATGAACAGTTGGCACTTTGACAAATTAAACCACTCAAAGTAAAACATATAACTTGTATTGCTACATAAACATGTATCATGGAATACATATGTCAAATCTACATCAGAGAATCCAGTTCTTGTTGAAATTGTTATATAGTGTTATTGTTTATCATAAAGAGAGACAAATGGAACAGAGTTGAGGGAGGTCCATTAGCAGTTTAGCGAGCAGATCGGAGACAAGAATATTGACCATTCAGTATACAAGTATCCAGAGAGACTGGCTTAGTGAGGTTAACACAGTTACTTGGCCCAAGCCTTGACCAGTGGCTTGTTTTGAGAGTTTGTTAGGAGGCAGGCTACTGCATAAAGCTGGTTGATACTGCCACGAATGGTCAGAGGGACAATAGTTTCAAACAGTTTGTTCTTTTTGATGCGCCTAATTGTCCTCTCCACATGTATCCTTAACCGTGCAATGTCCTGAGTGACCAGCACTTCGCCATGAGACAGCTGTGACTTTTTACTCAGAAAAGGTGGTCTGTAAACTTTGCAAGGCACTAGGTCGTCAATTCTGAATCCCTTGTCCACCATTACAGCCATATCTTTATCCAAAAGAGGGACAATGCCAGATTGCCTGAACAATTCTTTGTCACTGATAGAGCCGGAATACAGTGAGGAAATAAAAGTAACAGCACCGTGTGGTGACACACCAATCATTCCTTTCAGGGTAGTGTGGGATTTATACTGTGAAAACATCTCACTCTGTAATAGTAAAGATGAAGGCATCTGACATCTCATCTCTGTACAGTCAATAAGGACTTGGGTGTCAGAGTATTTGCCGAATACACTCGGCATCGTGGCTCTAATTGTCTCAGCAGACATCCATATCCCAACAGCACCAAATAAGGTGTACAAAAAAATTTACCCAGATTTTGATTATCCTGCTGACGGTGGACTGATGAATGCTGAAACGATCACCCAGATCTTTCTCCTTCAGACCCAGCGACAGGTACACCAAGAACAGGAACAGTTCATCAATCATCAAAAGGCATCGGCTCTGGTGGGGGGTGGGGAGCAAGGGGAACAAGTCTTAGTGGTAAAATATAATATATCATGATGAAGGTAATCATTGCATGGTCATCATAAATGTTTGTAAAGTGGGGTCCAAAAGTCTGAGACCACTTGTATGTGGTTTTAATTATATTGAATTAGATAGTAGTGTTCTTACGGATGCAGATTTATCAGCAAGCTACTTTTAAAAACAAAATGATTAAGTATGAACTATGCCTACCGTTCGACGAGGCGGATCAGTGGCATTGTCAGGAGCTGCTGTTGTGCTGGAAGTGGATGACTGTGTACCAACACGCACGATTCTCCTCGTTGCAGGTTCAATACAGATTCCAAAATGCCTGTAGATGGCGGTAGCTGGCAAATCTAAAAGAGTGAAAGAAAATTATTATTACCTTTAAATCAAAGCATAACCCATTATTGATGTATGCATCATCACAAAGCTGAAAACAGGCTGTTTTTCTGAGCTTGTTGACTTTTTAGAGATATGTGGTTTTCACAGGACAGAGATGCTACAAACAGGCTATGATGATCTTATAGATTAAACTAGCCAACAGTATATAAAGAAGTTAAAATGAGCTCAACCTTAAACATCTACAGCAGTAAAATACAACATACACAATGCAGCAGTAATATTAATCCATAAACATCCTATGTAATAGTAAAACACTGACAGGGATCATTTTACTGCACTATGAGTACTTTCACTTTTCATACTTTAAGTACATTTTTCTAATAATACTTACATACTTTTACATAAGTAAGGTTTTGAATTCAGGTAGTGGAATATTTTCACAGTGTGGTATTAGTGCTTTTACTGAATTAAAGGATCTGAATACTATGCCCACTACTGTGTGTGTACATATACATTCATAAACAAATGGATATGAACACAATCTAGTTCTGCAAGAAAGTCATAACCACAGAGATATGCAAGCTAAGTATTATATGACATAATATGTACCTCGTATAGAATCTGATGTCGTCATCCGATGCAAAAAAACCTCTCCAAGCCAAACGACTGCTTCAGTGTAACTTCTGCCAGCCTCTATCACCTGCTGCTGGGCCTCTATTTTCTCACATGCTATATCCAAAGCTGATGGTTATGGTTTTGCATCGTAATCATGGCACCGAAGCAACAGTTCAACATCCATCTCTTCCTCTTCAGTTGATTCATCCTCTGGTCGTTGTGTTCTCTCCCAGACACTTGGTCTGGTAGTCGTTCCAGGCGAACGGTTCTTACGGTTTCTTCCTTTGGGAAGTGGTGGAAACTCACAGTGGAGTTGAACTTCCCAGACACCGCGCATTGAGGTACGCAGCAGAAATCACTGTTGGGATTATCCCGCTTCTGGTACTTTACTGGCTTTGACATTTTCTTCTTCTCACTAACATTCAGATGTTAAAATCAAATAAAACGCCAACAGTAAAAAGGGCTAGCTAGGTTAGCTAGGCAGTTCCTACCCTGCTACCGGCTTTTCCGACAAGCGGAAGCAAACCAGAAGTCAGGAGAACTGTTTTCCGGTTTGGTCACGTGACGCTCGGCATAAAGCCTATAGCAACCATTGAGCAATAAAATGTTCCTCTAAAAAATATGGAGAGTCTGGACAATACATAACTATTATTTTGGATAGTGGAAATAGACAGTGGTGGCCTTCCGGTTGGGAAGAGCTAATGAAGGTAAATGGGAAATATGTCCGCAATGATTAGAGCAATATGGGTATTAAATCTGGTGAAGATCGGAGCAACTATGTCCAAGTTAAGGCCTTCCACGCATTAGGGGGCGCTATGGAGCCCATTCTAACCCCCTCAAAAATGCGACGAAGGAATCGGAAAAATAATCTGACCAAAAACAATCGGTTCCTTCGCACTTTCAGTGCGAAAGTGAAAAAGGCACTTTCACTGAAAGTGCCTTTTTGAGGAGCTCAACATATTCAAAAACTCACCAAAATTGGCGGTCGCATCAAGTCTGGTGAAAATTTACGTATTTGAAGGGACTCGGGAATAGGCACACGAAAACCCAACAGGAAGTCCGCCATTTTGAATTGAAAGTTCAAAATTAGTGCGATTTTGGCCATTTTCACTTATCGTACTTTAACGAACTCCTCCTAGAGATTTCATCCGATCAACTTCAAATTTGGTCTGTACCATCTTAAGACATTAAAGATGAAAAGTTATTAAAAGAAAAACTTTTCGTCATATGGCATGGCCGTGGCGGGGCGGCCATTTTGTGCGTTTCGCCATCGAAACAGGAAGTGGGTGTAACTCGAGTGTACATTGTCCAATTGGCTCGAAACTTTTCATGATTCATAAGACTAACTCTAAGGACATTTACCGGACAAAATTGACTCAAAGTCATAGCGCCCCCTAGTGGCAACAGCAAGTAGGCCAAAAAGTTAAGGTGCTATACTTTAACAAACTCCTCCTAGAGATTTCATCCCATGGACTTCAGATGTGGTCGGTACCATCTCAACACCTTAACGATGAAAAGTTATTAAAAGAAAAACTTTTCAATGAACAAAGAAATTGTTATAGAGTGTACGTTGTCGTATCTTCCCGAAATTTCTCACGATTGACAAGGGTCCAGGTCTGAGGACATCTACAGGCCAATATTTACTTTTGGTCATAGCGCCCCCCGCTGGCAACAGGAAATGCACCTTATATGACAAACATCCGATTTACATGAAACTTATGTGTGGTTGACATGTGATACTGAGCAGCACCCTATACTTTAACCACGCCCACTTACTCAGATCACACCCCCTTTCATACCATTTGAACCATTTAAGGTAGAGTCTTGTGTGAAGTGTCATTGAACTCAGCAGAGAATTCCTTCTTCATTGGTGATGGTTTGGCCCGCCCCCTATGTTTAAGCCATGCCCCTTTCATAAATGCTGACGCATCTCAGGTAGAGTCTTGTGTTAGGCATCGTTGAACTCGGCAGGGAGTTCCCTTTTCATTGGTGACGATTTGCGGTGTCTGAGTGCCGCGCAAATGCACGGTCACAAGGAGCAGCATCCGCCAGTAACCCCGACACGCGCAGAGGCACGAGGGTCCGTCCATCGCTGCTTGCAGCTTTGTTGCCCGAGCGCCGACAGCAGCGAAGGCCCTATTGGAATTGAAGGAATTATTATTTCCTGCAAATTAATTGCCTTTTTGAGGGGCTTAACATTCAAAAACTCACCAAATTTGGCGGTCGCATCACGTCTGGTGAAAATTTACAAAAAACGTCATTGGAGCTGTAACAGATTGGAAGTCTGTTAATTTTAAATAAATCTAGATTTAGATTGCCGGCCACACCAACACAGCGAGAAAGGCACAAGAAGTGTATAAAAATAGTATTTTATTCTTTTAAAAGTTAAGTTTAAAATGACAATATTAAAATGACAATCTCCTCCTCAAAAACCCAGGGAGACAATAAAACACATGGATTGTCCAATGTTCTGTCCCAGGGTGAAACAATACGCAAGTCTAGTCCAGCCTGGAGTCAGCTCCATGTTTCCCCTGTCGCCGGCACAGAATGTCTGCTTCAGAGGGGCTTCGAGTAGCCTATTCCAATCCAGAAATCCAGGACCAGGAATTCCGTGGTGCCGTGGTGCCGCTCTGCTTCTGTCAGTGGAGAAATTGTAAAATCAATGGACAGAGTGATAACTTTCCTTTCCTATACTTCAAGTGGGCTCATCAACAATACTGCCGTGTCTGCTGCTCTGCCGTCGGCCCCTGGATCTGGCACCTTCACAGAAATGAACAACAACTAAAAACGGCTCCTTTAGCTCAAATGCTAAAAACACACACACGCATCAGTGTGGGAGAAAAGGACCACTTCCCTTTAGTCGGAGTTTTGTGAGCGTTGACACTGCAGAGTCTGGGATTCGGCTCCACCAGGGCACAGGAGATCCAGTCAGCAGCAACACCACCACGAGAAAAGAAGATCAGCAAGCCAGTCCGCTGCAGCACACGCCCCATCCATCCGTCCAGAGCATTGTCTCACTTTGGTAAGAGATCTAGCCTCCTTTTATTGGGAGTGGTCTGATCAGCTGGCAAATCAGATCGCTGATGTGAACGGGGTTCTACAGGTGTGTCAATTAGTGTTTGTTTTTGCAGTTTGTGAAAGAGGGAGAAGATAAATTGTCCACAGCAAAATATAATAAATTAAATCCACAGCAAACAATAAGGAAAATCACAGCAAACAATAAGGAAAACCACAGCAAACAATATAGGAAAATCACAGCAAACAGGAGTTTTAAGGCAAAAATCAATCAATAACAATTACACAAAATAAACTAAGGTCATCAATCACACTGCTCCACTTGTTTTATATTATATGCCATACCCTAAACCCAACAGGAAGTCTGCCATTTTGATTTCAATGTTCGAAATTAGTGTGATTTTGGCCATTTCCACATGTCGTACTTTAACGAACTCCTCCTAGAGATTTCATCCGATCAACTTCAAATTTGGTCTGTACCATCTTAAGACATTAAAGATGAAAAGTCATTAAAAGAAAAACTTTTCGTCATAGGGTGTGGCCGTGGCGGGGTGGCCATTTTGTGCGTTTCGCCATCAAAACAGGAAGTGGGTGTAACATGAGTGTACATTGTCCAATTGGCTCGAAAACTTTCAGGATTCATAAGAGTCTAACCCTGTGGACAAATAAAGACCGATATTTACTCAAAGTCATAGCGCTCCCTAGTGGGAACAGGAAGTAGGCCTAAAAGTCAAGGTGCTATACTTTAACGAACTCCTCCTAGAGATTTCATCCGATGGACTTCAAATTTGGTCTGTACCATCTCAACACCTTAAAGATGAAAAGTTATTAAAAGTAGGGCTGTCAAAATAACGCGTTCATTTCGATTAATTAATCTGAGAAAAAATAACGCGTTAAAAAAAATAACGCAGATTAATCCATTCCCTATTGACGTTTGACCCGGAGCCGTTCTAGCCTCCATTGGACTGTAAAATGAAGGAGGGAGACGAGAATGTGCTGCCTGGATCATTGATGGAACATTTACTTGTAAAAATCTTCTTCCTGCCAACCCTGGCTACAGAAATCTGGTGCCACTGATATGTCTGCACTTCTCTCTGATGCTCTGAAGACGATACAGGCAACATAAACACCGTTGCATGTGACGCTAGTTAACACTATACTCGACAGCAGCTAACGTTGGCCTACCGCTAGCTAGTAGCTGGATTAAACACGGTTAAAATGCTGACAGCTAACGCTGAACGGTGTAAAGTTTGACTGTGTTTTACTGTAGAGGACTGTGACTCAACAGCGGGATGTAACAATCTGCAGCTGCCGAGCTGCCGTCGGAAAAACAAGACAGACGGTGCGTTCAATGAAACTGGTAAACTACAGCTTCGTGGTGCATTTGAAGTTATTGTAAATGTCCTTGGTGGTTGTTTTTGTCATTCAACAGCAATTTACTAGTGAAATAAGTTAATGTTATTGTTATACATTATTATTAAATCATTTAATTTTGACCATATGGCCTTAGCAATAAACAAGCCGTTCTTTAATGTCACCAACTGTTGTTTAGTACCCTTTGTTTTCTTTTCTTTTTTTACTTTCTTAAAAAGTATCGGTTCAGGCACCGTTAATTATGTATGCGATTAATTTCGATTAATTAATCACAGAGTCTGTAATTAATTAGATTAATTTTTTTAATCGATTGACAGCCGTAATTAAAAGACAAACTTTCATGTGTAGAGTCATGTGTGAGGTATCATTGAACTAAGCAGAAAGTTCCTTATTCATTGATGATTGTTTGACCCGCCCCTCTGTGCTTAGCCACGCCCCCTTCCATAAATGGTGACCCGTTTAAGGTAGATTCTTATGTGAAGTATCAATGAACTCAGCAGAGACTGCCTTTTTTATTGGTAAAGGTTTGGCCCGCCCCCTATACTTTGGTCATGCCCGTTTTCACAGCTAATGAACTGTATGACGTAGAGTCTTGTGTGAGGTATCATTGAACTCAAAGGGGAGTTCCCTTTTCATTGGTGACGATTTGCGGTGTCTGAGTGGCGCACAAATGAACGGTCGCAAGGAGCCCCAACGGTGCCTTGCACTGAAAGTGCGAAGGAACCTATTGTTTTTCATTAGATTATTATTAGGGCCCGAGCACGAAAGCGCAAGGCCCCAACGGTGCCTTGCACTGAAAGTGCGAAGGAACCTGTTGTTTTTCATAAGATTATTATTATTAGGGCCCGAGCGCCGACAGCGGCGAAGGCCCTATTGAAACTGAAGGAATTATTAGGGCCCGAGCGCCGACAGCGGCGAAGGCCCTATTGAAACTGAAGGAATTATTATTTTCCCGGCAAATGAATTGGCTTTTTGAGGGGCTTAACATATTCAAAAACTCACCAAATTTGGCGGTCGCATCAAGTCTGGTGAAAATTTACGTATTTTAAGGGTTTCGGGAATAGGCGCGCAAAAATGGCTCGCTAGCGCCCCCTACAATGTTAAAAAAATGTAGCCCCTGCAGTGCGTTTAACGTAGACTCACGAAACTTGGTACACATATGTATCATGTCAAGATGTACAAAAAACGTAGTTGAATCCATACCCTAAGCCCAACAGGAAGTCCGCCATTTTGATTTCAATGTTCGAAATTAGTGCGATTTTGGCCATTTCCACGTCGTACTTTAACGAACTCCTCCTAGAGATTTCATCCGATCAACTTCAAATTCGGTCTTTGTCATCTTAAGACATTAAAGATGAAAAGTTGTTAAAAGAAAAACTTTTCGTCATAGGGCATGGCCGTGGCGGGGCGGCCATTTTGTGCGTTTCGTCGCCGAAACAGGAAGTGGGTGTAACTCGAGTGTACATTATCCGATTGGCTCGAAACTTTTCAGGATTCATAAGAGTCCAACCCTGAGGACAAATAAAGGCCGATATTTATTTAAAGTCATAGCGCCCCCTAGTGGCAACAGGAAGTAGGCCTAAAACTCAAGGTGCTATACTTTAACGAACTCCTCCTAGAGATTTCATCCGATGTACTTCAAACTTGGTCTCTATCATCCCAACACCTTAAAGATGAAAAGTTATTAAAAGAAAAACTTTTCGTCTGACGGTGTGGGCGTGGCGTGGCAGCCATTTTGAGTGTTGAGCGATGAACAAATAAATTGTTGTAACTTGAGTGTACGTTGTCGTATCTGCACGAAAATTCTCAAGATTGACAAGGGTCCAGGCCTGAGGACACCTACAGGCCAAAATTGACTTTTGGTCATAGCGCCCCCCCCCCCCCTGGCAACAGGAAATGCGCCTTGTATGACAAACATCATCCAATTTACATGAAACTTAGAATGTGTGGTCTACATGTGATAATGAGCCGGCCCCTATAATATAACCACGCCCACTTACTCAGGCCACGCCCCCTTTCATAACATTTGTACCGTTTAAGGTAGAGTCTTGTGTGAGGTGTAATTGAACTCAGCAGAGAGTTGCTTCTTCATTGGTGATGGTTTGGCCCGCCCCCTATGTTAAGCCACGCCCCCTTTCATGAATGCTGATCCATCTAAGGTAGAGTCTTGTGTGAGGTGTCATTGAACTCAGCAGAGAGTTCCTTCTTCATTGGTGATCGTTTGGCCCGTCCCCTATGCTTAAGCCACGCCCCCTTTCATAACATTTGAACCGTTTAAGGTAGGGTCTTGTGTGAGGTGTCATTGAACTCAGCAGAGAGTTGCTTCTTCATTGGTGATGTTTGGCCCGCCCCCTATGCTTAAGCCACACCCCCTTTCATAACATTTGAACGATTTAAGGTTGACCATTGTGTGAGATATCAATGAAATCAGCAGAGAGTTCCTTCTTCATTGGTGATGGTTTGGCCCGCCCCCTATGCTTAAGCCACGCCCCCTTTCATAACATTTGAACGATTTAAGGTTGACCATTGTATGAGGTATCAGTGAACTCAGCAGAGAGTTGCTTCTTCATTGGTGATGGTTAGGCCCGCCCCCTATGGCTAAGCCACGCCCCCTTTCATAACATTTGAACGATTTAAGGTTGACTATTGTGTGAGGTATCAATGAACTCAGCAGAGAGTTCCTTCTTCATTGGTGATGGTTTGGCCCGCCCCCTATGCGTAAGCCACGCCCTCTTTCACAGCTAATAAACTGTATGGCGTAGAGTCTTGTGTGAGGTGTCACTGAACTCAGCAGAGTTGCTTCTTCATTGGTGATGGTTTGGCCCACCCCCTATGCTGAAGCCACGCCCCTTTTCATGAATGCTGATCCATCTAAGGTAGAGTCTTGTGTGAGGTGTCATTGAACTCAGCAGAGACTTCCTTTTTAATTGGTGATGGATTGACCCGGCCCCTATAATTTAGCCACGCCCCTTTTTATAACTGGTGACCCATTTAAGGAAGTGTCTTGTGTGAGGTGTCATTGAACTCAGCAGAGAGTTGCTTCTTCATTGGTGATGGTTTGGCCCGCCCCCTATGCTTAAGCCACGCCCCCTTTCATAACATTTGAAAGATTTAAGGTTGACCATTGTGTGAGGTATCAATGAACTCAGCAGAGAGTTACTTCTTCATTGGTGATGGTTTGGCCTTCCCCTATGTTCAAGCCACGCCCCCTTTCATAAATGCTGACCCATCTAAGGTAGAGTCTTGTGTGAGTTATCATTGAACGCAGCAGGGAGTTCCCTTTTCATTGGTGACAATTTGCGGTGTCTGAGTGCCGCGCAAATGCACGGTCGCAAGGAGCGGCGACGGCCGGTGACCCCGACGCGCGCAGAGGAGCGAGGGCCCATCCATCGCTGCATGCAGCTTTAATTATTATTATTATTATTTTTACCAATTCCTCGTTGCATTTTTGAGGGGGTTAGCATGCACGAAAACTCACAAAAATTTGCACACATGTCACAACTGGTGAAAATTGCAAAGTTCTGTAGTCATTGGGCTCGGGCGTTGCCAGGGGGCTCCATAGCGCCCCCTAACGTGCGCCTTAAATTGGACAAAAGTAATAAGTTAATATACCAACTTTTGAGGGAAAATAGGTTTCAGCTTCAAGTCCATGGTGCTATTTTTAGAAAAAATTACAAAATTCTATAATTTCCAAAATATTGGTTTTCATGTAAAAATCTTCATTTTACAAACACTTGTTTGAGGACTTTAGGATGCACGAAAATTCTCAAGATTTTGCAGCCATGTGCACAATAGTAAACTCTTTCATCTGAATTCACATTTAGGCTTGGGAGTGGTATGGTTGCTCTATAGCACCCCCTAATTGGTTTTAGCACTTGGACACATTTTTGACGGCCTCAATATATACAAAAACTCACAAAAACATAAACACCTGGGAGCTTTGCGAGACTGTACAGCGATTTGGCCCATACCTGTAAGTGGGCTCCATAGCGCCCCCTAATGTGTGGAAGGCCTTAACTTGGAAATAGTTTCTCCGATCTTCACCAGATTTAATACCCTTATTCCTCTAATCATTGCGGACATATTTCCCATTTACCTTCATTAGCTCCACCAAACCAGAAGGCGGCCATTTTTAATTATGCATTTTTCATGTGTTTTACATTCTTTCGAACTCGTCCTAGGCCATGATTTCAATCTTCTTGAATCTTTGCAGGTAGTATCTGTTGACCCTCATGATGAAAAGTTATCCAGAGAATTTTGATAGTTGAAAAAATGCACACGTTACAGTAACTTCCTGTCTAAACAGGAAGTTGCGTTATCTTGGCAACAATTATTCCAATTGCCCCGAAACTTGACAAGCTTCGTCATGGCCGGTTTAGCATCTGTGCCAAACTTGGCATCAATCGGCCATTAGATGGCGCTGTTTTAATCTTTTGTATTTAATCAGCAAAATATTTATATATGGGAAACCTACTCTGTCTAACTACTCCTGGGGCGTGAGTCCGATCGGCACGAAAGCTGGCATATAGACTCGGATGTCCCTCCTGACAAAAAGCTATCAAAAAAATTTTAATAGCTAAAACAATGCGCAAGTTACAGAGGACCAACTTCCTGTAGGTGGGTGTCGAAACAGGAACGGTTGTATCTTGCACACGGCTATTCCGATGGACACAAAACTTAAGACAGTTGTTCCTCATGTGCCAATGAGGCTATGTGCCAAATATTGCGTCAATCGGCGTTTAGATGGCTCTGTTTTCAATTTTTTAATTAATTAGCAAATTCGCTTTGAGCGAAACCTACTTTTTTTAACTTCCTCCTAGAGCGTGAGTCCCATCTGCACAAACATGTACATGTAGACTCGGTGGACCCTCATGACAAAAAGTTATCAAAAGAATTTCGATAGCTAACACAATGCGCAAGTTACAGAGGACCAACTTCCTGTAGGGGGCTGTCGAAACAGCAAGTTGCGTATCTTACCAAGATTTATTCCGACTGACACCAAACATGACAGAGTTGTTCCACATAGGGGCTTGAGCATCCATCACAAATCTAGAGTGAATCGGCCATTAGATGGCGCTGTTAAAAATGTTTTTATTAATTAGCCACATCGCGATATATGGGAAACATACTTTGTCTAACTCCTCCTGGGCCGTGAGTCCAATCTGCACGAAAACTTGGATGTAGATTCGGTGGACCCTCGTGACTAAAAGCTATCAAAAGAATTTTGATAGCGAAAACAATGCGCAAGTTATGGAGGAATAACTTCCTGTAGGTGGCTGTTAAAACATGAACGGTTGTATCTTGGCAAAAGTTATTCCGATTTACATGAAACTTAGAATGTGTGGTCTACATGTGATGTTACGTCTGCCAGTACCCCTGACTGCAAGAAGGCGAGGGCCTGTTCATCGCTGCTTGCAGCTTTAATTATTATTATTACGGCAAATGAATTGCCTTTTTGAGGGGCTTAACACATTCAACAACTCCCTCCATCGCTGCTTGCAGCTTTAATAATAATTCCTTCAGTTCAAATAGGGCTTTCGCCGCTGTCGGCGCTCGTGCCCTAATAATTCCTTCAGTTTCAATAGGGCCTTCGCTGCTGTTGGCGCTCGGGCCCTAATAATAACTAAAACTGCAAGCAGTTATGACGGGGCCCAAGCAAGCCACCCACACCCCGGAGGCAAACGTCGGTAAATATCGAGAGGTGTGAGCCGCGACGTCCGCGGTACATTGCCATTGCAAATGTAGCGGTTAACAGTTCACCTCCGTGCATATACAGACCACCTTTAAGAATGCTCTACAATAAACAAACTTCTTAACCCCCCTGACCACAGGGGACAGCAGAGAGAAATGAGAGAGTGACCGAGAGGGTGGAGGGGGGGAGGGAGGTGTAGTGGTTGAAGGAGCAGGGGAGGTGGTCAAGTTGTTGCAAATGGCATCATAGGTGCCAATTGATGTTTTCCTCCGTGGGTGCTCACGGGCGCACGCCCTTTAAAAAAAAAAAAAAAGGGTAGTCAAACATTCTTTGCATTTCAGCCAAAACTCGTCTACGTTCATTATATTCAATTCAATTCAATTTTATTTATAGTATCAAATCATAACAAGAACTATCTCGAGATACTTTACAGATAGAGTAGGTCTAGACCACACTCTATAATTTATAAAGCCCCAACAATTCAAGTAGTTCCCCCAAGAGCAAGCATTCAGTGCGATTCAGTGCGAAAGTGGCGAGGAAAAGCTCCCTTTTAGGAAGAAACCTCAGTAATGAGAAAAACTTCTTTTAGGAAGAAACCTCGGCCAGACCCAGGCTCTTGGTAGGCGGTGTCTGACGATGCCGGTTGGGGATGTGCTGAACAGTGGAAATAATAGTCACAATAAAGATAATAGAACAGTGACTAAGAGATATTAGTCATAGTAGTTCATGTCATAGCAGGGCACTGCAGGGTGTTGCAGTATGTAGCGTGGCACAGCAGGGCATGGCTGGATGTAGCAGGTTCAGCAGGACGCAGCAGGGCACCGTGGAGCGTAGCAGGGTGAACTGAAGCAGGACCACGGCGACAGCTGAAACCAAGTTCTAGGTGCCATCCAGATCCAACGAAAAATGCTGGGAAAAGGAACATAAGGACTCCGAGGAGTAAACTCCCCAGAGCTAGGTTAGTAACAAGCATTTTTGGATCTCCTCACTCCCTAACTATATGCTTTATCAAAGAGGAGTGTTTTCAGTTTATTCTTAAATGTGGTGACAGTGTCTGACCCCCCGAACCCAGACTGAGAGCTGGTTCCACAGGAGAGGAGCCTGATAGCTGAAGGCTCTGGCTCCCATCCTACTTTTAGAGACTCTGGGAACCACAAGTAGCTCTGCATTCTGGGAGCGCAGTGCTCTAGTGGAACAATATGGTACTAAGAGCTTTTCTAGATATGATGGTGCTAGACCATTTAGAGCTTTGTAGGTCAGGAGAAGGATTTTAAATTCAATCCTGGATTTTACAGGAAGCCAATGCAGAGAAGCTAATACAGGATAAATATGATCTCTTTTCTTAGTTCTTGTCAGAACACGTGCAGCAGCATTCTGGATCAGCTTTAGAGTCCTAAGGGACTTATTTGAGCATCCTGATAGTAAGGAATTACAGTAGTCCAGCCTAGAGGTAACAAATGCATGGACTAGTTTTTCCGCATCGTTTTACGACAGGATATTCCTAATTTTGGCAATATTACAAAGATGAAAAAAGGCTGTTCTTGAGGTTTGTTTTAGATGGGCATTGAAGAATAAATCCTGATCAAAAATAACTCCTAGATTTCTAACAGTAGTGTTGGAGGCCAGGGCAAAACCATCCAGAATAGCTATATCTTTAGATAATGAAGTTCGGAGGTGTTTGGAGCCCAACACAATCACTTCAGTTTTGTTTGAGTTTAACATCAGAAAATTGTACATCATCCAAGTTGTTATATCTTTAATGCACACTTGAATTTTAGCTAACTGACTGGTTTCGTCTGGCTTGATTGACAAGTATATTTGGGTGTCACCTGCATAGCAGTGAAAGTTAATTGAATGTTTCCTAATAATATTGCCTAGAAGAAGCATATATAAGGAGAATAGAATTGGTCCAAGCACTGAGCCTTGAGGAACGCCATGGCTAACTTTAGCGTACTTGGAGGATTTATCGTTGATATTAACAAATTGAGATCGAACAGAGAAATAGGACTTAAACCAGCTTAGTGCGATTCCTTTAATGCCAACTAAATGTTCCAGTCTCTGTAACATGATGGAATGGTCAATAGTGTCGAAAGCAGCACTAAGATCTAATAAGACAAGTATGGAGACAAGTCCTTTGTCAGCAGCAATTAGAAGGTCGTTAGTAATTTTCACCAGTGCCGTCTCTGTGCTATGATGTTTTCTAAATCTTGACTGAAAGTCCTCGAATAAACTATTCCTATGTAAAAAGTCACAGAACTGATTAGCGACTACTTTCTCAAGGATCTTTGAGAGAAAGGGAAGGTTATTTTATTATACCTTTATTTAACCAGGAGGTCCCATTGAGATTCAGAATCTCTTTTACAAGAGAGACCTGGCCAAGGTAGCAGCCAAATCACACAAATGCATACATAACAAACACCAAATTACATTTTCACGATAAAAGAAGTACAAAAAGTTAAAAATAAAAATATAAAAACACAATGAGACTCTTAAGAAAAACAAGAACATGTCTCCATCACAACACTCTTTACAGTAGTTTTAAATTCATTTATGGACATAAGGGTTTCTAACTTTAGCTCTTTTTGTAGATTATTCCACCCCCAAGGTGCTAAATAAGAAAAAGCAGTTTTTCCCAATTCGGTTGTAACTTGTGGCACCTTAAAAAGCAACCACTTTGAGGAGCGTAGCTGATAGGTACCAGAGCAAACAGAGAGGAGGTTACAGAGGTACAGTGGAAATTTGCCAAGTATAGCTTTATAAATAAAGATTAGATATAGGTCTATAGTTGGCTAAGACCTCAGGATCGAGAGTGGGTTTTTTCAGAAGAGGTTTTATCTCCGCTACTTTAAATGACTGAGGTACATGTTAATAAAGACATGTTGATCATATCTAGTAATGAAGTGTTAACCACGGGTAACACTTCTTTAAGTAGCCTCGTTTGGATGGGATCTAAGAGACAGGTAGATGGCTTTGCTGAAGAGACCTTTAGCATTAATTGTTGAAGGTCTATAGGAAAAAAGCAGTCTAAGTATATGTCAGGTCCTGTCGTTCTTTCTAGCACTCCTGCATTCAAAGGTGAACCATTAGGAGTTGAGGGCAAAAGGTGATGAATTCCATCCCTAATTGTTATAATTTTATCATTAAAGAAACTCATGAAGTCGTCACTACTAAGAGCTAGGGGAATAGATGGCTCAATAAGGCTGTGACTCTCTGTCAGCCTGGCTACAGTGCTGAAAAGAAACCTTGGGTTGTTCTTATTTTCTTCTATTAGTGTTGAGTAATAGTTTGATCTGGCATTTCTGATGGCCTTCCTATAGGTTTTCAAACTGTCTTGCCAATCTAAACGAGATTCTTCCAGTTTGGAGAAACGCCATTTCAAGTTTTTGCGAGATTTGTTTTAATTTGTGAGTTTGGGAGTTACACCAAGGTGCTAGTTTCCTTTGCTTCATCATTTTCTTTTTGAGGGGAGCAACAGAGTCTAAAGTCGTCCATAGGCAGGCCGTAACACCGTCTACAAATTTATCAATTTGGGGGGGACTAAAATTAACACAAACGTCCTCTGTTATATTATATATAATATATAATATATATTATTATATTATATTATTGAGTTAAATGCTGTTGGAATATCTTCCTTAAATTTAGCTATCACAATGTCAGATAGGCATCTAGTGTAGAAGCTTTTATCTAATTTTGTATAGTCGGGTAGTAAGAATTCGAAAGTTATTAAGAAATGATCTGATAATACAGGATTCTGCGGACATATTATTAAATCCTCAATATCAATGCCATATGCCAGCACAAGGTCGAGGGTGTGGTTAAAACAGTGCGTGGCCTTATGCACATTCTGACTGAAACCAATTGAATCTAATAATGAGTTGAAAGCAGTACTAAGGCTATTGCTGTCAACGTCCACATGGATATTAAAATCACCTACAATAAGTACTTTGTCTGATTTAAGGACTACACATGATAAAAATTCAGAATATGGACCTGGAGCTTGGTAAATAACAACAAATATAATTGGCTGTAATGATTTCCATGTTGGATGTTGAAGATTGAGAACAAGGCTTTCAAACGAGTTATAATTTGGTTTAGGTTTAGGATTAATTAACAGGCTTGAGTCAAATATGGCTGCAACTCCCCCTCCTCGACCTGAGCCTAGAGGAATTTGAGTATTATTATGACTGGGAGGAGTGGCTTCATTTAGACTAACATATTCTTCATGGCCCAGCCAGGTTTCGGTAAGACAGAATAGATCAATTTGATTATCTGATATCAAATCGTTTACCAATATTGCTTTAGAAGACAATATTTATAAATATTTAATAGACCACATCTAATTTTCCTATTCTGTTATATCATTGCAGTGGTTGTTTTAATTCCAATTACATTGTACAGCACCTCTTTTGTTTACATTTGATTTAACCAATCTGAGTCTAGGGACAGAGACCGTGGTTATTAGACTATGAGTAGGCGACAGCTTCAACTGAAGCCCAAAGGAGTGCATTGCACTGCACCTCTGATTACTAATATCAAACTTGGGTTGTCATGGTTTAAGATTCATAGACTCGGTCAGATTTTTTGATATGAGAGCGGCTCCGTCCCACGTGGGATGAATGTCGTCTCTCTCTATCAGCCCAGCCCAGGCTTTCCCCAGAACGCCCTCCAATTGTTCACATAGCCCACATCATTAGCTTGGCACCATTCTGACAACCAGCGGTTGAAGGATGACATGCGGCTGTACATTTCATTACTGATCAGGTTTGGCAGGGGTCCAGAGAAAACTACTGAGTCCGACATTGTCATTGCATATGCACAAAGTGACTTAACATTAATTTTAGTGATCTCTGATTTACGTAATTGGATATCATTACCACCTACGTGGAGTATGATCTTACTGTATTTACGGTTATTTTTAGCCAGCAGCTTTAGATGGGATTCTACTTCGCCTGCTCTGGCCCCAGGGACGCATACGACCGTAGACGCTGGAGCCGCTAACCTCACATATCGCAGTATAGAGCTCCCAATAACCAAAATTGACTTCTCATCGGGTGTATCACTGAGTGGGGAGAACCTGTTAGAAAGGCAAGGATGCTCCGGTTGAGAGTGACCGCAGCCATGTACACTCCCTGGTTTATAACTACCGCTACGCTTCCCTCGGACAGTCACCCACTTGCCAGACTGCTCGGGGTCTGCCGGGGGACTGCTAACAGAAGCTACAGCATGTTGGCCTGCACCAGCTACGGAGGAGCGCTGGCTAGCTGCGGAAGCATACGATTTTGATTCCATGGTGGGGAGTCGTGCCTCTAACTCACTAAGCCTCGCTTCCAGAGCAGCGAATAAACTACACTTAATACATATATCCTTATCATTATCGCTAAAGGAGGCAGAGGAATAGCTAAACATTTGACACACAGAGCAAGGGAGGGTAGGAGAGCCATTTCTAATGGCTAAGCTGAAGTAGCTAAAGTAGCTAGCAGCGATCCAACTATTGTGAGATCAGCGAGGCAGTCGCTGCAAGAGAAGATAGCTATAAGTGCTTGAGTAAACTGGTGTAGTTTCAAGGCAATCCAGGCAAATAGCCGCTAAATTAAACAAATGCTTATGCTCATGCCCCGTTGATGCGGGCTCTAAGCGTAGCAAGTGTAGGCCTAGTTTAAGCAATCCAGGCAATTAGCCGCTAAATTAGCCACTAAATTAAACGCTGTTTAAATTAAACAAATGCTTATGCAAATGCTTATTTGCAAATGCTTATTATAGCGCCCCCAAATGGCCAATCTTCGCCAAATTCGGTACAGAGCCTTAGAGCGGCATGCCGAACGAGGATCACAAGTTTTGTGTTGATTGCATTTACTGTGGCAGAGATATTGCAATTGCAAATTTCCCATTTAAATGCATTGAGTTATTGGCCAAAACAAATAAATGTTGCTTATAGCGCCCCCTAAAGGCCGATCTTTGCCAAGTTTGGTAAACAGCATCGTAGTGGGATGTTGAACAAGGATCTCAAGTTCTTTGCTGATAGCATTTAATTTGGCCGAGATATGATATGATATGTGTGTGGTAGCTAGCTAGGAAAATTTGTTTGGTCGTCAAATGCGCACACTTTAACGTAGCAAAATTCTTTGAGTAACTTTTGGTCAGGCCCATCTCGAGATGCTATTTACCAGGTTTCGTGCAGATCGGTCGCACGGCCTAGGACGAGTTCAAAAAAGTTGGTTTTGTGCATTGTGCGATATTGCGAAAAAACTTCTGAGCGGAAATGGGCGTGGTCTATATCATGTGATTCAGCTTGATTCAAGGAAGACGTGGATCCAAGGATTTCTAATGTACGATGTGTAATGTGGGAGTTAATGGCAAAAAACTATTATAGCGCCACCTAGTGGTCCACATGTGTAATTGTTGGTAGGTGTGGTCCATGGCCCATTGTCCATCTACCCTGTAAATTTAAAGTTGTTCACATTAATGTAAGTGGTAAATTTAGACGTGGGTCCCATGGGCCATGCCCACTTTTACCCATCAGTACCCCACTCTAGGGTTGGCCTCAGGAGTGTTCCTAGATGGTACCCATCACATTTTGTAAAAATCGGATGGGCCGTTCATGAGACTTGTAGTACAAAAAGTGACCAATTTTCGTAAAACGCATGGGGGACCTTCAGAGGGTCACGGCAAACAAGAATCTAAAGTTTAGCGTTGATAGCATTTATTTTGGCCTAGATATGGCAAAGTTGGTGTTTTCATAGTTAGCTACACAAATTTGTTTGTGCGTAATATGCACAATTTTTATCCTATCAAAATTCTTTTCATTAACTTTTTGTCAGGCCCATCTGGAGATGCTACCTGCCAAGTTTCGTGCCAATCGGTCGCACAGTCTAGGAGGAGATCGAAAAAGTAGGTTTTTAATAAATCGCGATTTTTCACGCATAAAAGTCTAGGCGGAAATGAGCGTGGCCTATATCACGTGATTCAGTTTGATCCAGGGAACGCGTAGATGTATGGTTTTTGAATGTCCGGTGTACGGTGTGGGAGTTATAGGGCCAAACGTGTTTTTTCTTCTCAGGTCAAATGTTGCGCCTGAGGTCCTTGCAGAGTTTTGGACCAGACCTGAAAATGGCAACCCCCCACCATGTACGGTTTAGGCTGTAGTCAGAGTTTTAGGCGGAGAAGAAAAATAAAAATGACTAGAACTGCAAGCAGTTATCACGGGGCCCAATCCTCCGATGCCAGTCGCCCCCGACACCCCGCGGAGCGCGTGAAAGCGGAACCCGAAGTCGGCGGCAGGGAGGCAAACGTCGGTAAATATCCAGAGGCGCGAGCCACGACGTCTGCAGTACGCCGCTGTTGCAAACGTAGCGGTCAACAGTTCACCTCCATGCATATACAGAGTCTCTTGTAAAATATCAGCACTCTCTAAGAGCTTGTCAATAACAAAACGTCGCGCTTTGTCCCCGGCCCCCTGTCCAAGGTGTAAACCACGTGAGTTATATGACACAACTCTCATGATCATATCCAAATGATGTGTATCAATCAATTATAATATATTAAACAACAAAGTCTTGCAACTCTCAATGTAAAGTGAATCACCTTCATCCTACACAGTCTACACATAAATACAGCTATGGCAAAATACTTCAACCTGGTATTGTCTTCTAAAATAACCCATGAAATGGTCATATTACATTGAATGAAAGCTAATCAGTGTAAAGATTATGAATTATAATTCTGTTAATGATGGTGCAAAGCCTCAGTGGGATTAGTAGGCGTAGTACTTTTTCGCCCGCAGTGTTGCACCTAAATGAAATAGATTAAAGGTTCAATACCTTTTCACCAGTAATATTAGGCTATACTTATGATTAAATATGATACACCATATTGGAATATTTACTCTAGCAGCAATTTTCTCCCACACAAATTCTCTCTCTTGTTGTTTTTTGAATTCGCTGTATGTGCGCATGAGTATTTCCGCCGACCCGTTTGTGGTTGTTACCATGGTGAATTGTAGTATCATGGCTCCATTCATGCTGCCTGCGAAAGAACTTTTGAGCAGAAATGGGCGTGGCCTATATCATGTGATTCAGCTTGATTCAAGGAACACGTGGATGTATGGTTTTCTAATGTGCGATGTGTAATGTGGGAGTTAAAGGCAAAAAAACATTACAGCGCCACCTAGTGGTCCACATGTGTACTTTTTGGTAGGTGTGGTCCATGACCAATTGTCTATCTACCCTGTAAATGTAAAGTTGTTCACGTTAGTGTAAGTAGTAAATTTAGACGTGGGTCCCATAGGCCACGTCCACTTTGACCCCTCAGTGCCCCACTCTAGGGTTGGCCTCAGGAGTGGCCCTAAATGGTACCCAACAAATTTTGTAAAAATAGGATGAGCAGTTCTTGAGATATAAACTTTTTGTACTTGTATGGAGCGCAGCGGGGCTGCCACTGTCTAGTCAGACTGTGTGGACCTCCTGAAGTCCAACACGTCTTACCAAATTTGCAATTATCCATCAATTTTCGTAAAACGGCCCATATTTGAGCCCATATTTCAGCTTTATAGAGTTGATTTCTCGCATAAAAAAGTCTCAGAAGGGAATTTAGTAACGCAACATTGCAGTTTCTGAAATATGAGACTTGCTGTCTCGTCTCCAATGTATCTGTATGTGGTTCCTCAACCAATCAGCGCGCAGCTCATCTAAATATTCATGAGCATACCATATTTGGAAGAAAAGCTCTGCAAATAGGGCCAAAACAGAGGGATGCATAAGGGTCCATAAAATAGCAACTGGGCAATTTTCAGCCCAATCAATGTTACATACCCTCTTAGGAGACCTTAAGGAACAGTGTGAAATACCCTATATAATCATTCTATCACCCCTTTAAACTTTTAATTTTCAGGAAGTGATGAAGCTGAATAAATCCTTCTTTGTAAATCGTAACGCTGTATATTTTAATCTTAATGGCCGTAACGTTTAATCATTCTAGAATTAGTTTTTGTAAAATGAAGTTAATGTATCTGTAAGTAATAAAACACGTTGATTTTTTCGTCTCGGAGAGTTGTATAATATTTACGATAGTACCTGAAGGTCTCATGTCTGGGCAGGAAACGCAAATCGTTATTTGAATGAACAGACCAATCAGCTACATCGCCGGACTGGAGCTTTCTGTTACTCTTGCCCAATCAGCGCGCTGCACCGTTGTTTGCCTTGCTTTTTGAATTGAGTTCGGGCAAATACCTACTCGGGACTACTATTAAGCAGTTAGCTAGCTGTCAACAAGTAACCACATTTCGACAATTTGGACTATTCACGCATAAAGGGCAACATGCCCACCAGACTTGCCATATAACGAAGAGATGTTATAGATTTTAGAGTGTTCTAGAGTGTTTTGGGCCGAAGAGGAATTCTCGGGAATTCTTTATTGTATTGTTGACTTGAAGTTACTAGCTAACGTTAGCTCGGTAGCTAACGTTAGCTAATTTAGTTAGAGAGCTCATTGAATTAAGTTAGCTCGCCCCCGTTTCTGTAATTCCTTGATATAAGTTACCAGCCATCGAAACAGGCGGTAAGTTTGGTTTACGATTCTTTGAGGTTGTTTTTGTGCTGTTGAAAACGCATTATACCTTAACGTTAGCTAACATCCGGTGACGTTAAGCAAAGGGAATTTTGTACCGTGAGGAATACAGCCAACGTTAACTGGGCTAACGTTAGCGTAAAAAATAAGTGTGGATATATCCTTTGAGTTAATAACCCCGGGTGGCCTAATCATTCAAAACATTTTGACCATTATATTAGACAGAGCATGTCTTAAGAAACACAAGCGTCTCTTTTTGTTCATTCCCTGTAACGTTTGATAGTTTGGACAATTTGGTGCCTCCACAAGTTCCTGGCATGGCTGACAGCAGCATAGTGACTTTAGGGACAGCTCGAAGTCTGCTGGATTCTTCGGTCTATGATTCGAAGATCGCCGAAACCACCAAGGACCATGTATTTCTGGGGATGGCATGTGAAGACGGGGAAGGTCAGTATGTATGGGTTACCTTTTTTCTCAACCTCCTTTCTCTGAATATGACTAAATACCTATTACACCTTCGGCGTAGATAATACCAAATAGTGGCCGCAAATCGCAATGATTCAAATTTCGAGAGACGTGCCATGTCCACACGCTGGTTGAAATAATGTAACTGGATGTTTACTTGCGTCTGTGGACCCCACCTTGTAAGCATGCAACAGCCTTAGACTACATTTGATTTTGCCAGTTGGACATAATGCAGTCTTTGGTCCAGGATTATCTGAAACGGGAACCCATAAAACAAATATCATTGACTTTTCTCTTGACAGTATGGGGGGCAGTTAGTCACAGGGAGGTCTGGATCAAACCCTGCTAATAAGCTTGTGATGGAGTTCATTTTAGGTCTATTAACATTTTTTGCTGTCCTATCATAAGGCCAATTATATTGACTTAAAATGGATTCGAAATGCAGTGAGGTAGATATCATTTTTTATGTGGGAATTGAAATTCGTTCTTATGTTCCACTACAGGGAACATGTATTAGCTTCCTACTTTATTTTTGTAATTATCCCCCGCTTCCCAATTTCTATGCAACCCCTTTTCTCTTTCATCTTAATCAGTGATATAGGTGGATTGTCTGGCTGTAACCCTTGGCTGTCAGTCAATATGAGCAAAAACTTACATAACCTCCCAGAGACGACTTACTTCTTGACCTGTCTCTTTCCCAATTCTTTTGTGTGTGTGTGTGTGTGTGTGTGTGTGTGTGTGTGTGTGTGTGTGTGTGTGTGTGTTTTTCTCTCATTCCCCTGTCCCATTTCCTCCTTGTTCACTCTGTCTCTCTGTTGCTCTTCATCTCTCCCAGATATGCTGCCAAAAGTGGAGACAAGGGTTGTTCTTGTGGGAGAAGCAGGCAGAAATGGGGCGCTGGTCAAAGCTCTGCAGGTACATAAATTCTCTATTAATCCTGAAGGTCCGCTGGTTCACTGGCTTATATTAAGGTGACAGGCCTCCACGATCTGAGCTTGTCAACATCACTGCTGTTTTCTGTTTAATAAGTAGGACCAGAGCTTTCTATTAACGCTGGCTGCTGGCCAAACAGCTGACTATTTATTTAAGTTCAGCCAGCTACTTTAATATATTATATGAAATAGTGCAGTTGAAAGGTTGTGTCCTTCCAAGTATCATGGCTATATTAGTTTTGAATTTTCAATTCGTTTTTTTAGTTTAGTTTAGACTTTTGGATTTCAGGTTAGGTCAGGGTCGAAAATTTGCGGGGTGCACTAGTAGCTACAATACAGGTTGGCAACAGTGATGAAAAATATTGTTATTGGTACTGCAGTTGTCAACAGTAATGTTACCTAAGTGAATTCAGTGTGTAGTTCCTTTTTTAGCAACAGTTTACTTTATTTGCAATAGAGCTGGGGGTAAACGATTATTTATTAAACGATTAATCGGGCGATTATTTTATCGATTAGTTGACTAATCTAACGACTAATTGGACGATTAATATAACTATTATTTTTCTGTTGCTCATTAATAAAAACCATAATGTATCTCAAATAAATACCAAAAAATTCTTAATAATATATTTTATTAAACAATTTTGCACAGCAAAAAATCTTCTGCTTTACACAAAATAAAATAATTATTTTACTGTTATACAAAATGAAAGGCCAGCCTGTTTACTCTTTTACAGTATCAACATAACTCTCTTGTTCAAAAAAATCAAGTTGTAGTGCAAAAAAGAAAAACACTGTGCAGTGCCCAGTACAGACATTCCTGAGAGTGTTTAACACAATATAACAGTCCCAACATAAAACCTGATGCATAATCAAACTGACTCTCTTAACTGCTATTCTGTAGGTTTACATGCTAATGCAGCTGTGCACTTTGGTGGTGCTAGGCTAACCAACGCATCTCTGTGCAGTTTGTTCGTGCTAGGTTAGTAGCTAACGTTCACGTTAGCTAACGTTAGCTACTACAGATAGCTGTGTTCTGCAGCCGTAAGCTAGCTACCATTCAAGCCAACATTAGATGATAACTAACGTTAGCTAAACACAGCTGTCTAGGCGCCACTAGCTAGCTAACGTTAACGTTAGCTACTAACCTAGCACGAACAAACTGCACGGAGAGCTAAGATAGTTAGCTAGCACCACCTAAGTGCACAGGCTACACCACACACTACACAAACATGAAATTAATTTAGCCAACGTTAGTACTTGGTACTATATTTGAAGTATTCCCATACCTTCGAAAACTTAAGGGCGAGCTGTTTTTTTTAGGACTTTTTCTTTTCATGGGGCTTTTTGCAGGGCTTTGTTGGGAATTCTCTGAGGAGGTTGCTGTTTCATCCTCCATCCTGCAATGTTTTGGTCTCCCACATGTGTGTGTAGCGAAGCGTCGACGCAAAAATACGACGTCGACGTAATTTTGACGTCGATGCGTCAATGTCATTGACGCGTCGCTACAGGCCTAATTTGCAATCATTTCCCAAAAGCATCATATATCTTACAGTTACATTGCAGGATATAGGGTCCTTTCTCTTACAGAAAGAGTTGTATTTCAGTGTTTGGATCAGAATCAGTAATTGTTTTATTACTGCAAGTCCATTCAGCTTGACAGATATCTCACATACAGGGTTTTTTTCTGGCTCAGAATGGGCCTTTGGGGGGAGACATTAAGTGGGGGGTCTTGGGGTCCTCCCCCAGAAAATTTTAAGCATCAAAGACTAAATTTCCTGCATTCTGCTGACATTTTTAGGCACCAATTTATGATGAGAGCATATTTAGTTATGTCAAGGAAAACACAAAATTCTGGTGGCAGGTATAAATTAAAAATATAATGGAATAATGCTGTAAGGGGGGGTTTCGCATCCTGGACCTGGGCCCTGATCCAACTATACCTGACCCCAAAGTGTGGTTCATTTAATTATTAATATGAACAGTGAGTCAAGGAGCATGTTTTGCTTCTAAAGGCATATTATACTTCTTCTTTTGTTTAGCAATTTTTATTGATTTTCCATTAAACCAAGTAGCATTTTCTACAGCGCATAATGGACCAAATGTATACAAATATAGTATGGCTGTGCTACACAGATACTAAACAATGGGAAAAATATCCCCCACCCCACCCAACCCAACCATCCCAGTATGTCCCTTGAAATCCAGATCATCACAAAAATAATTAGTGGGAATGCTGTTCAGCAGCATTCCAACTATTGTTGTTCCTGTCGGCCATTTTGTTTATTATTATTAATGGGAATGCTGTTCAGCAGCATTCCAACTATTGTTATTCTGTTCTTTATTTTTTCTTCTTATTAGTGGGAATGCTGTTCAGCAGCATTCCAACTATTGTTATCCTGTTCTTTCTTTATTAGTGGGAATGCTGTTCAGCAGCATTCCAACTATTGTTATCCTGTTCTTTATTAGTGGGAATGCTGTTCAGCAGCATTCCAACTATTGTTATCCTGTTCTTTATTAGTGGGAATGCTGTTCAGCAGCATTCCAACTATTGTTGTTCCTGTCGGCCATTTTGTTTATTATTCTTATTAGTGGGAATGCTGTTCAGCAGCATTCCAACTATTGTTATCCTGTTCTTTCTTTATTAGTGGGAATGCTGTTCAGCAGCATTCCAACTATTGTTGTTCCTGTCGGCCATTTTGTTTATTAGTGGGAATGCTGTTCAGCAGCATTCCAACTGTTAGTGGGAATGCTGTTCAGCAGCATTCCAACTATTGTTATTCTGTTCTTTCTTTATTCTTATTCCCTCTTCCGTACGTTTTTTGGCTCTCTGTAACTTCTGCATACATTCAGCTATTAAAACCATTCCACTTTTAAAATGTTCAGCTCTTTCAGCTAATGATGGGACTTCTTCAACTTTTTTTCTACTATTTATACTTTTTAAAATATTCAGCTTTTTATGACTTTTTTTTAACATTGAAGTCAATGAGAACATGCTTCAAATCCTTAAAATCTTCTTCCGCTCCCAAAATTTTCAGCTCCTTCATACTTTCACCTACAGACGCCAAACAAACTTTAAAATGTTCACAAAATATTCAGTTATCCGGCTCTATCTTTTCAGTTTGATATCTTTTACAGTTTTTGTAAAAAAGCTGTTTAAGTTTAGTGATCATTTCAGGATTTTTCTGTGTTTCTAGTGAGTGTGTATTGCGTCTGGCAGAGTGGATGATGTCATCGTTAGAGTGTAGCAGCTTAGGAAAAAAATCTTTGTCCCCTCTCTATAAATTGCTCTCACGCCCACAATATCTACTTGTCATACACAATTTATACATCAAAACGTAGGTATTTTTGTCTAGTTTCAGCCAATGTGCTCAGTTTTGCAATATGCCTTATACTGTTGGCTCGATGAGCTTCCAAATGACAAGAGTTCCACATCTCTGTCCATCCACTGCCCTGTTTAACATTCTTCACATTTCTGAGCGAAACGCAGAGCGAACCACTTTTTTAAATCGCTGATATGCCCACATTTTTAAGTTTATCAACATAAATTTTACATGAATACGTTCACAAAGGTCTTGTGGTGGTCACGATTACATCATTTCACCGATAGCCCTTATCATTTTAGCAGTCTGAGGCTTTATTTGAGAGCTTGCTCTGTGTCTTTGAATAGCTCCAGTGGGGCACAGCTGACAGTTTCAGCAGGTGACACGGTCGTTAACCTGATTAAAGATCAAAGAGATCTCATCACAGACTTCAAAGGGTGTTTATCAACATGGTCACAGGTCATTAGTAGCCATGACAACCCTTTCACAGACAGTCAACTTGAATACTACAGGCAGTAATATGAACATTAGTCTATATCTTGTGCGTTCCACTTCTGTCTGACTGTCTCTGTCTCTCTGTCTCTCTTTTTTTAATTTTATTCCCTCTTCCATACGTTTTTTGGCTCTCTGTAACTTCTGCATACGTTGAGCTATTAAAACCATTCAACTTTTAAAATGTTCAGCTCTTTCAGCTAATGATGGGACTTCTTCAACTTTTTTTCTATTATTTATACTTTTTAAAATATTAAGCTTTTTAACACTTTTTTTAAACATTGAAGTCAATGAGATCATGCTTCAAATCCTTCAAATTTTCTTCCGCTCCCAACATTTTCAGCCCCTCCATACTTTCACCTACAGTTCTAAATAAAGAAACTACTGTTCTCTCACACTGTCTCTCACTCATTAGCATTAGCTGGTGTGGTGATCAATGATCAAAGACAGGCTTTATAAGTGCTAAAGGAACATTTTCAACTATACAGATGATAGTGTAGTGGATATTGTGTATGTCTTTGGTGTGGGAGATCAAGGTTTGAATCCAGCTGTGATACATCAGTCAATATGTCCCTGATTGAGATGTTATTTCAGTTTTTTTCAATTATTCTCACTACTTCAACTTATTCTTACGGATTTAAGCTATTCAACCAGTTTAGCTTTAGCAATTCAGCTATTCATGTTTTATTTTGGCTCTCTCTTTTTCCTCTCTTTCTCTCCTCTCTTCTCTCCTTCTCTCTGTCCTCTCTTTCCTTTTGTTCAGCCCCATTCTTTTTACCTAATATATTTCACATCTCATATCAGCTAGATTGATGCTTTTTCGTTCTATGCAGTGTCTGATAATAATACAAAGTATTTCTTCTTTCAGCCGTTTTAGGTAATTCATTTCAACTTTCATCTTTGACAGTATTACAGTTCAGCTTCCAGCTTTTTTAACAATGTATTTTAGCTCTTCACTTGGGTAATGCAGTTCAGCTTCCAACTCTAACAATTTTCCTGATTTTTTAGCAGTGTAGTGCATTTGAGCTTTAAGATTTTTCGTACTATTGTTTCATATTTCTGCATTTGTGAGTGATTATCGGTTAGAAAATATACTCAGACCTCACAATGTTCTACGTCTTTTGTCATTATTCAACTTTTGAAGCCAACAGTTCAGTTTAGCATAAGCTTTTAACTTTTTAATGAAATTCATACGTATTAAAACGATTTCCACTTTTTCAACTATTCTCACTACTTCAACTTCTTCTTACTGATTTAAGCTATTCAACCAGTTTAGCTTTAGCAATTCAGCTATTCAGCATTCCCACGCATTTTCCGCAGGAAATGCATTTTCTAGTTGTTCCTGTCGGCCATTTTGTTTATTATTATTATTATTCCGTACGTTTTTTGGCTCTCTGTATCTTCTGCATACGTTCAGCTATTAAAACCATTCAACTTTTAAAATGTTCAGCTCTTTCAGCTAATGATGGGACTTCTTCAACTTTTTTTCTACTATTCCTACTTTTTAAAATATTCAGCTTTTTATGACTTTTTTTTAACATTGAAGTCAATGAGAGCATGCTTCAAATCCTTCAAATCTTCTTCCGCTCCCAAAATTTTCAGCTCCTTCATACTTTCACCTACAGACACCACACAAACTTTAAAATGTTCACAAAATATTCAGGTATTAGACTATGGCTTTTCAGTTTGATATCTGTTACAGTTTTTGTGAAAAAGCTGTTTAAGTTTAGTGATCATTTCAGGATTTTTCTGCGTTTCTAGTGAGTGTGTATTGCGTCTGGCAGAGTGGATGATGTCATCGCTAGAGTGCAGCACCTTAAGAAAAATATCTTTGTCCCCTCTCTATAAATTGCTCTCACGCCCACAATATCTACTTGTCGTACACAATTTATACATCAAAACGTAGGTATTTTTGTCTAGTTTCAGCCAATGTGCTCAGTTTTGCGATACGCCTTATACTTCTGGCT